>NW_026125194.1:0-126576 GCF_943737965.1 Phodopus roborovskii | reverse complement strand
GTTTTCTTCCTCCTCATCGGATTCAGCATCTTGACTTTGTTTGTTAGTCACCTAAACCTACCACAGGCACTGTCTCAAAGTACAGGCTTCAGCTGAAATCATTTCCCCTAAGAAATTTGGGCTGTTGCTCTCTCATGTTTACTTGGTATTTTAAGGCTAATAGATCATGTCTTAAACATAAATGAAAACAACTGAAGGTGAGTCTTCATCTTGAGTGAGCAGTGTTACAGATCTCAAACTTTGCCCAGGAGACACTGTGTTCTCCATTTGCAGTTACAATGGCTTTTTATTGGAACCATTTGCTCTGTTTCCATGATTTTGAAATGACTATCTGACAAAAAGCATATTGTTTGGGTAAAATACCACTTCATTTAAGAGCAAATTTTAAATGTAAAATTTCTTGTGCTATAATTTAATAGAGTTGATTTGGGGAGGGAAAATAAAACCAGACTGGAGTAGAAGAATGTCTTCGTGAATTCTCTTTTCCCTTTACCAATGGATTCCTAAGTCTTTTTTAGAAATCTGAGATCAAAGCAAACCACACACTGAAGACAGGTACTAAGCTTTTTAACCTTTGAAATTAATGCAAAAGTAACATTTTGAAATTTAGAAATCCAATTTTACTTAGTTACACCTTTGTTAAAGCACATCCTTGTGGTGTGTTATATTATTAAGATTGCAAAGCGTAAACTAAGTAATACATGATACACATGTCTAAAGTTGTCAGGGTAATTTGGAGATTACACAGAAAATGTCAGCTGTTAGGTGATACTTGAGGAGCAATTGAGATTAGCTTCTAGGACCTAGGCTCAGCGCCTATGGAGCGTATCATTGCTTTAATTTGGACTAGCTACTCCCAATGACTTGTCAAGATTTTGCTGACCCCTCTCTGAAGGCTTGTCACCCTCCCCCTCCCCGTGGAGTGGAGGGGGAGGTAGCTATTACAAAAAAAAAAAAAAAAAAAAAAAAAAAAGCAACAGGGATCTTTCCTTCTCAGTCTTGTAACCCTTCCGAACACCCAGTATAACACCTGCAACACTAATTTCTAGTAAATGCTCACTAAATATTTGATTCTAAGGAAAAGTAAATTTGGCTATATCTTTAGAATTCCATTTTAATTTTAGAGCACAATATGTTATTTCTGCTTTACTTTTTCGTCTTTCTAAAATTATAATGTGTGTTAAAAATATCCAGGTGGCAGGAGTTAGGAAACATGTGTTAATGGTGGAGACAAGTGCTAATGATGCGAACTGTAATTCACTCATATATCAATGTTCTCTTCCAGAGTACTGATGGGAGATGCTTCTTCTGTAAATATGTTTCTCCTGTACTGGTTAATGAATAAAAAAGCACTGTTGGCCAATAGGAAAGCAAGATAGTTTGGGACTAGGAGACAAGGAGGATTCAAGGAAGTAGTAAGGAGTCAAGATGGAACACAGAGAGACCAGAACGCCAGCGGCCTCTCTCCTCCGTAAGATAAGACCATGTGGAAGTACTCTGGATTAACAAAAATGGATTAATACTTAAGACAGAGCTAGCTGATAAGAAACTAATACCTGGCCAACAACATTATATCAAATACAGAGTCTCAGTGTTAATTGGGGCTGGTGTGGCGGTGGGACTGCAGACCAGTGGTGGGAGGAAAACCCACTCCTTACAGAGGTTTTGTCTCAACATTGTTTGCTCTGGAACATCTTGCGTTCCTGATTAAAATGAACTACCTGCTTATCCAGGACTACTGAATCAGGATAGCTGGGAATAGAGCTCAGGACCCAACTGTTCTTCGGGGTGATGTGTCACTAAGCATCACAAATTCAGAGTTTCTTACAAATGTGGACTCTGCTCTAAAATACACCCAAACAACAGAATTAAGCAAAAAAAAAAAAAAAAAAAAAAAAAAAAAAAAAAAAAAGAGCCAAACATAAAACAAGATGACAGCAACAAAAGCTCTTGCTGTATATTTTAGTTTACAACTCCTAGGTCATGATCCATCATTGAGGGACATCAGGGAGGAGCTGAAGAAGATGGAGCTGATTACAGGCCACATGTTGTATCTTATGTTCAGCAGCTTATTTCTCATACAACCTGATGCATCTGCCGGGGACAGTGCCACCCACAGTGGGCTAAGCCCTCTTGTGTCTATCATCAATCAAAACCATCTGTCATAGACATGCCCATAGACCAATCGATCAAGATAATTCTTCAATTGAGGCTCTCTTTTTCCTAGGTAACTCTCTCTAAGTTGTGTTAATGGTCAGGCTTAGCCAGCCGATTCCAACTTATAGATTCTCTAGCCTACAGGATATAAATGTCAGTTTCTGTTCTCCAGACGTATGCTCATTCTGCTAACTTTTTCTTCTGTTAAAACAGGATGATAATGTTTTAGTTTTCAACCTGCTCCTTGAACATATAATGCTATTATACTTCTCACTAGCCTCCTTGATTTCTGTCTACAACAATGAGACCTTGCCAGGCTTTTTTCCAAATTCAGTACATACACTGAAGAAAACTACTCCTATATATGGGAGTCAAGTGGTCAACAACAGAAATAAATTAAGATTACTTTGTTTCCCATGGGGAGTCAATGACCTCTGGCACCCTTACTTTGAGGCAGGACCAAGACCCTTCCCCCTCCCCAATGTGAAAGGCTAAAGAAAGGTATCTCTCTCAAAGAAAATGGCCTCCAAAACCAGTTCAAGCACTAGGGATACATCCTGGTCCTGCTGCCCGTGGCCCCACAGAATGCCCAAGTTTTCAAACTTCTATTGCCTTACCTTCATATGGCCTAGTCTGGTCCTATTCCGGGTTCCTAGGCTGTCAGTCTGAGTCAAAGAGCTCCCACTGAAACTCAGGTCCAGCTCTTTCTATGGGTTTCCCAAACTTGTCTTGACACATTCGTTCACATTATCGCTCCTCCCGATTTTCAACTGGACTCTGGTTGCTAGAAGCTTAGCTGTAGATCTCTGCATCTGTTTCCGCCTTCTATGTATGAAGATTATATGATGATAAGCCAGGTATGATCATCAATCTGATTACAGGACAAAGTCAGTTCAGGTACCCACTCTTTCAGCTCTGAAGTGTAGATTTATTTAGGGTTGAGGGAAGGGGGATAGAGGAGGAGGGAGGGAGAGTGGAAACTGGGATTGGTATAAAGAGAAAGGATTGTTAATAAAATTTTAAAAACGGATGAAGAAAGGAAAATTTTCCTTTTGCTACAAGTTATTAGTTACAATTCTAATCAGTAATGTATTTTTCATGATGAAGATTCACTGTAATGGGAGAACAATGTGACTTTTTTTTCAGTTCTGTAATAAAATGGTTTAACCAGATTATGAAATATAACAAGTTAATTCTAAATCCTGATTTTAAATCTCCTCTGCGGCTAATTCACCCTGGTGGACAGTTTTTGGGTTTTCTGCTTACATTGCAAAGCATTATCCCGAAGTTTCCTGTCAGTATCGTTAGTTGCAGATTGTTTGTAATCTCAAGTGTACAGGAAACAGCCTGGGTTGATGGACAAGTACAAACTAGGAGGAGCAAGAGTCTATAATCCCCACTTACCAGCAGCCTCCATTTTTAATTTTAGTTTCAAGAACATGGCTAGATCTCGAACCCTAATTAGTTGATGTTTGCTATTTATTGTCATATCTGCTTCACTCAATCAGTCTTTTAATTGCTCTTGTTTATATTATACTATGAAAGTATGCATTATATAATATATTCATATATTATAGATAACCCAGGATAAATTGTGCATAAAGGAATAACCAACAAATACAGTCAAGTCTCATTATTTGAAATGTCGTTCTGTAAATTTACCACAAGCACTAAATTAGAGACTACTGCACTATTTCCTCTTACGGAAATATAAGATTAGGTTCCAAAGTGCTTGGGGGTCTCATACTACTCTATTTTACCAACATAACATGGTCTTATAAAAGTGCCCTTCCAGCCTTCTAAGCGAAAATATTGTAGAAAATATATGTTGATTTATTACCACCAATGAGTTTATAGGCTACAACTTTTACATGTCAGGCTGAGTGGAGAAGCTTATCTTTGTTTAAAATATACAAATAGCCTTCCTATGCCCCGGAAACACTGAATAGTTCTTCACACTAAACCCGGGAGTCACTTTAAACAGTGAATCACCAACAAACAGAATGAAAGTTTGAGAAACATGACACCCACATATAGAACTTCCAGCAGGCCACTTAGATACACATGGGGCCATCTTGAGTGGAGGGCAGTAGCTGTTGGCGCAAATATTTCTATTGACTTCACACACCTCAAGGAAGACTTCATGGGCATGAATGCAGCATGTTGATTTGTAAGTGAAACTGTAAAAGATGAGAAGGGGCTGTTGTCATTTCATTTACATAAGTCATGTTATTTCATGATCATTTTTATCTTCATATTATATTTTATTTGAATATATATTTAATCTACATTTTTAGGAAATTTGATGTGCACTTATATTTTCCAACACATGTGTAAGCTGAATGCTGAAGCACAAAAACACTTTTGTGGATTTGAACAACCAGTTGCAGACAACAACAATGTAGCAACTGAAGCTACTTCTTGTTATCTCCTAATTTCTTTTTTTCCTTCTGGGTTTTCTCTGTCTCCTGGCATCCTTCTTCTCTAATATTCTTCTTTTTCTTCCTAAGTGTCACCCTCTGAGTAAACACAGGGGGTATGTGGACAAATGTTCACACAGTTAGTGAATTCACTCCCACATGCACACATTCACACATGATTGCCCTACATATTTGCATACACATACACACAAATACACATATACTTAGGGTTTACTTTTCCAGGGTTAGCAATCATATTTACATATATTTTACATAGTATACTAAGACAGGAATTTCTCTTTCAGTTCCTTATGGTAACTTGTTTGCCTAAATGAGCTACAATAGAAATATGACAGAGCCCTTCATTGGGCTCCTTCATTTTCTGCGGGCAATTTTAGTGAAGCCTCAATATTGATCTTTGTAAACATTCAAGCACAACTGTCTAGAATAAAAAGATACTCAGGAGGTTAGCAACTGATTTCCAAAATAAATAAATAAAATTAAAAGAGAGAGAGAGAGATTTGCTTTATTTCTCTTCTATAAGCAGAGATCTCTTACTTCTATGTCCAGGGAGTCTCAATTTTCTTCTCATTGACCATCATGTGTCACTATATCCATGCTAATGTAGCCTGAAATATATGCTTAAAAATTCAGGAAGATTAAAAAACCCAAGAAGTGCTATCCATCACCCCTAAAAATTGAAAAGGCGTATATTGGCTTTATTTATATTAGCTTCTTACAAATCAACTTCATGTGACATATCACCTCAACAAAAGAAGCAATATATTTTTAAACAGTATTAAATTTATTATCAGGAAACAAACGCAAGAGATATAGGAATGGCCTCTAATCCCATTTTCAAATCTCTGTCTTCACATGTGCACTTCTGCAAATTATGAGATGTTTTCTATAGTTATTTCATAAGAAATGTTTATTAGTGCACACAGTCCATGTTATACCAGTTTTCACAAAGTTTCATTTTAGTACTCAGCTCATAACAGGTCAGAAGAGTTTTACTGTTTCCAGATGAGAAGCATTAGTGACAGACTGGATGGGGTAAGATGGTCTAAAGCCAGCTTGTTGGAACCAGCACCCTGAGTTCAAGAACAGTACCCATCACGCATAGGATATGAAGGGATGCAGGGAAAACCTGGTCCTCACTAGCTTGTGGACAATTACCTGTGATTGGCAGACACTGGGTGTGGAGTGCACATGCTCTGCACCTCTGAGACTATTGCTTACACAAGTTGTAACAGAATGTGCTAATTGGGAAACTATGGTCTCTGTGCTTGGTTGAAGAGGTTCAGCTAGAAATACCGTGATTATTGCAAGGTGAAATACACCAGACTAGGAGCAATGGAAAAAATACCAAAAAAAAAAAAAAAAAAAAAAAAAAAAAAAAAGTAGAAGAAGCCCATGTGTACTCCAGCACAACAGTTATTAATGAGGCCAGAAATAATACACTTTTAGGGGTGACCAGCATTTTGGAGCTATCAAACGTCACAGCTTTATACTATGAACTAAAGAAGTCAAGTTCTTAGAGACCTATGTGTGGCTTGTGTTATTCTATATATGTTTGTAGTGAGATAGTCCTTCTGTGGCACTGACCATGCCCATTGGGGGGTGGAGCCATGGGCGGATGACCTGTGGTAGGAGGGTCAGAGGAAGAGCCGGGGGAAAGCTCTCTTGCTGGCAGGACACCAGGACAGGAGAGCATCTGGTGGAATTTGCTGGTGTTCAATCTGTCTAGAGTTGTAAGTTATTTCTCCCTGAGTAAACATCTATTCAGCCTATTTGTTTATCCTGATCCTTATTTAACAGCAATATATGTTATTTGAGTAGAAGAATGAAGTCTTAAAGAAGGAATAGCATCATGCTGACTATTCAAAATTTTGAATCAATATGGTAACCCTGGTTTCCCTAAATCACTAGTCATTATCTCAAGCCCTATGGAGATCTCAGTAGCTTATCTTGAAACCTAGATGGTACTGAGCACAACTGTGTTAGGTATCTGACAAGATAATAACACAAATTCTGACCTTGTTGGGCAGTTTAATTATTTAATTTCTGAGTTCATTTCATAGATGTTAAGAATTTGTCTTTATGGGTTTTCTTCATTCAGTATATGCTTAGCTTCCCTATGCATTACACACATGCACACACGCACACACACACACACACACACAAACACACACATTCACACACACTTCTCCCATTTCCATATGTACATTTATGTGAAACGTATGAAAATATTATGCCAATATCAAAAAGTGTTTCAAAAAATCCCAGTAATGAACAGTGCTTCTGAGCAGGTGTGGCTCAGATTTAGGTCACTCACCTAACATGTGTCCAAGCCCTGAGTTCCAATCCCTAGCATGGCAAATTAGAATAGTGCTTTTTGTTCTGTTCACTGTCAATCCAGAAGAGACACATGGCAAGATGCTACACATCAGTAGATCACCAAAAATTAAATGGGGAGGGCCTACCACAATGCCATTCAAATATGCACAATGAGCCTCTTTACCAGTGCAAATCTTTAAGACTTAGATGAGAAAGGATGAGGCCCAGTGTAGCCCAGTCTCTTATTTAATGAAGCAATTAGCTTTCTGGCTTGTGGAGTAAAGGAACATTGTAATAAAAAAAAAAAAAAAAAGTCTTTCCTGAAGGTCAGACACGCTCTATTTATTGCTTCCTCCTTGTCTGTAAGCCCAGAACATTCTATCACAGCTGTGATACCAGCCAGCAAGAGCCAAATAAATCTTTGATCCCTTTGGCTCACTCTGTCATTAAGCACAAGGCATTTTAAAGTCAGGGAAATTACCTGAGAAGGGTGCTGAGGCATCGCTTGGTTCAGAAGAGACTGACCACAGTGATTAAAGGACTGAAAAGGGTGGGCTGTCAGAAAACTCAGAGGAGCTGGAATTACTCACTCGAAAGAAGTGAACACCAAAAGATAACTTAATAACTACCCTCACATTTAAAGAGGGGCCCCCCATTCCTGTTTCGCCAATTTCTATAGCCTTTGAAACTACCAAGGAATTATTCTGAAGTTTTCCTATGCCAGGCATATTTGACTCATTTTGTATTATTATCTTTTCTTTCAATTTAAGAAGTCTGAACTTGAATTTGTCATGCATCTGTTTGAAAGAGCTAGAAGTTGGAAGAAATAGCCAAACACAACGTATGACTGCTTTTGTTCTCATAATTGGAAGGACAGTTTTTTTTTTTCTTCTTGTCAAGAACAAACTTTGACAAGTTCTTGGTCATTTATCAAATTCAACTTCCTATGTATTAAACTCTCTTGATTCTTGTCTCTGTCTATTCGGTGTTATTATTGTCAGTCCTTAAAAATACTGACAAAAGAAGAAAGTAAACAAGTTAGAAATTAAACTGCCTTACCTCATTGTAAGCAGAGGTAAGACTTCAGATCATTACCTTCTGTATTTGTGATGAAGAATAATTTGTAGCATCTCTAAGTTGCTTTGAATCCAATCAGCGCATAATGCGTGCTGTGTATTGTTAGGAATTTGTGTGAAAAACAACAAAAGAGAAGAAAGACATGGTCCTCACAAGATGCTTATAAGCTGCTGGTAAAGATGATTTCATGAAATAGAAGATGATGAGCAACATATACTCATGAGCATGTGTCAGACCCCCTTTCAGGGGAGGCATGAGTCCCCATGGTGTCAAAGCATCCAGAGCTGGGTATCTAGTGTCGACTTGCTTGTTGACACCACTGTTCTACATAATTCAGCTCCTTTCTTTCCTTGTCATCATTCCTACCACACTCTATACATTTATGTCCCACCAAACTGGTCTTTCTTTGTGTTGGTTTTGTTTTGTGTATTGCTCTTTCAATCTGACGGTGTCCTTACAATGTCTTTATGATTTATTAGATTCAATTTCCAGGTAACATTTTATTTTCTGATTCTATGAGTCACTTTCTTAATCTAAATTCCTGAGAAAGACTTTTCTGATTATCCACACTTATGTGAATGGCTGGGCTTGTCACAAGTCTTAATCAACTCTAGGTCAAGAGTCTATGTGCATCAAGTTTAGACTTACTAATGCTTGCTATTCAACCAGAGCTGTGGATCATAATGTTCCCTCAGCATAGAATTAAGACATTCCACTGCTATAATTAGCATTTTACAATTTGAAGGAAGGAATATGAAATTTTAAAAGAAAAACATCAACACTGAAAGTAAATTTGGGTGTGCATATGAACACAGGGTTTAGAGAGAATACATGTTTACATGAGGAGAATGTCAGTGGAAAGCAGGGACATGGTAAATATTTCTGACTAGGTAGACTGTAAGGATGTTCCACCTATCAAAGGGAGGAGTGAGGTATTGAAATTAAGCAACTATAGTCATCTTGTATACAAAATAAATAATTGTGTAGGGGTTGGAAGAACATCATTTTCATATTTTTTACTGCAGATAATATGGGAATTTTCAAGAGATAAACTCAAGGCATATTTCTCTATAGGAAAATATTATTTCCTATCAGTTATAAACACATAATAATGGGGCATCTAGAGTGTGCCAAATCCAGAACTGGAGAAAATGTCTTTGTAAAGTTTAGACAGAAGATTGATGCTTCAAGCTTACTTTAGCCCTAACCCAAACACTAACCCTGAGCCTAAGAGAATATCTCTCAACTATTCCTTTATCTTGAAAGGTGAGTAAAGATGAATTTTTAAAACTCTCGTAGAGGAGGTCATGAGGGAGCAAGAAGGTTGAGCCAGGGAAAAAATAGAGGAGAGCAAGAAATTCAATGCCACAATAAAGGGAGTCATTATAGGTTTAAAGAGAAATCTGGCACTAGGGAAATATCCAGAGATCTACAAGGATGACCACAACTAACAGCCTAAGCAATAGTGGAGAGGCTACCTTAAATGTCCTTCCCCCAAAATGAGATTTATATGACTACCTCATATGCCATCCTAGAGCATTCATCCTGTAGCTGATGGAAGCAGAAGCAGACACTCACATCTAAATACTGAGCCTAACTCCTGTAATCCAGTTGCACAGAAGGAGAAGTGATAAGCAAAATGGTCAAGACCAGGCTGGAGAAACACACAGATACTGGTGACCTGAACAAGGGGGAGCTCATGGACTCAGTTTGATAGCTGGGAAACCAGCATAGGACCAACACAGACCCCCTGAACATGGATGTTATTAAGGAGGACTGGGAAATCTATGGGGCATTTGGTAGTGGACCAGTATTTATCCTTAGTATACTAATAGATTTTTGGAGCCCATTCCACATAGAGGGATACTCTGTCAGCCTAGACACATGTGGGAGGGCCTAGGCTCTACTCCAAATGATATGATAGACTTTCAAGATTCCACATGGAAAGTCTCACCCTCCCTGAGGAGCAGAAAAGGGATGGGATGGGGAGAGTAGGGATACAGAGGAGGAGGATGAGGGTAAGGGAACTGGGATTGACATGTAAAACAAGCTTGTTTCAAATTGAAATTAAAAAAAAAACATTAAAAACAAAACAAAAAAAATATCATGGCTATACACAGTGCTCAGGAAGCTGAACTGAGAAAAGCTGTTTCTAATACTTTGGGAGAAATTTCTTCCTCCTCTATGCATCACACAGTTTAAGATTCCTAGTGGTCCCATACCTTGTACAAATCTTTAGGGGTCAAATTTTAGTAAGAGCCTCATCTCTAGACTCTGGGAGTTGAGACAAGAGCACACATCAAGTTCTTTCTTCAATTTCTTTCCCTTGGCCATTAAGACTGGTTTATAGAGAAACATCTGATACACTTGCTTTCCCTAAAGGGATGATTTTTTTCCCATCTCTTTTGTGAGCAGGTTCCTCATAAGCTTTCTCCAGGAACTGGCAAACAGGTTTTGGTCATCATCATGCCAGATAAATGCTTGTAGGCCCTGTTATAAGGTAAGCCCTGAAAATAAGATGTAGATCTGATTCAATTAATTCAGAATTGAATGCCTCTAAGATTAAAAAATTAAAGTGAGAGTTGGTATACTTTAGACATTGTTTTTATCCTAGGGCATACAGAAGGGAAGTCAGTGGAAAAATGGATGGAAATAATTTTGACAAAGGCACTGAAGCGCGCGCGCACACACACACACACACACACACACACACACACACACACACACAGAGAGAGAGAGAGAGAGAGAGAGAGAGAGAGAGAGAGAGAGAGAGAGAGAGAGAGAGACCCACAGACAGGCTTTTTTTGTGATGAGAAAACTAAGCTTTCTGATTTTTGAAAGGCTGCCCCTGCATGAAGAAGTGGATAGAATTTTGGGTGGTACACTAAGCCATTTCCCAATCTTTAATCTCCGTTTATTATTCCATCAAATGTTTCCATGCTATGGCTTAGACAGCTTCCAGCTTCCTCTTATTTCTTATGATTTCATTCACTTCATGATTCTAAAGTACGAAGAGAATTTCTGCATCCAATCCATTGTTTTAGTAAGGTGAATTCCATTGACGAAGAGGTCTTTAAGGATATACAAATTTACCTTTAGTTCAGTGTTTATAATAAAATAATTTGGTTTGTTCATAACATACCCATATCTTCTAGGTGCTATGTGTTGCAATAGAAGCCTTAACACTGGCTTGCTCAACAAAGGAATAAGTAAAACAAGGAAGCAATTTCAGAGTTACTTTCAGATCCAAATTCAAACACTTGGCTTGGACTAGGACTCAGTGGGACTTCCTTAGAATAACTTCAGAGGATTTGATTGAAGACTCAGAAGGGGTTGTGCATTCCTTCTGCAGAGACAGGTCTGTGGAATTCAGAACAATACCCCTGAGAAGCATTAAGCAACAAGTCATGATTTCTCACTTCCCTGTCTCATTTGTGTGAGAAGGTAGTTTTCCTTTCGTGAGAGAGGGTAAAAATGAGGTCATTAGTTTCTGTTTTCACTCTCTTCCAACACTGTGCCAAGCTCAGGTCTCAGGTGATGTTTTCAATGAATTCGCTAGCTAAAGATCTGTGCCCCCTATGAGAAAGAGTCTGGCTGAAATCAACCCATTAACAGCTGGTGTTGCAGATGGACAAATTTCCAAGTTAACCCTTGATTCAGAAATAGATTCTCTTGTTTTTCCTATCAAAATCAGAGCTTAGGATACTTTCATTCTGATTTGAGAGTGGAACTTAGGTCACAACTTTCATTTTTCTTTGCTGTGCTAACCATCCCATGCAAATGTCTCTGAAAACCTTGAATTAGTTTCTAGATATGAATTATTGGTATCTTTTTATTTTAGTCCATTTTATTAATTTACTTTTGTGTAAGTGACATGAATGCATATATTTATGTATAATCATATGTGTAGGGGCACAGTTGTGTTAGGATGCAAATCCACCTGTGTGATGCTCTTATGGAGGAGTCCTGATGTTCATGTTGAGCATCTTCCTCAATTATTTCCTCTTCTACTTATTGAGGCAGGGTATCTGGCTGAACCTGGAGCTCACTGATCCCAACTAATCTGTATATCCAGCTTGCCCTGAAGAATCACTGTTACTTTGTTCCATGTGCTGAGTGACAGCGTCTACCATGTGTGAGTGATTTTTCCATGGTATGTGAGGATCTGATATACACTCCTCAAGTAATCGCCTTATCCAATGACTCATCTTTCCAGCTCACAGGAATCATAATATTTGGCTAATCTACAATGTATTTATTTGAATACTGATATAGTGTTGGCTTTTGAAACATTAGTACAGTAGTATCTGAAATCACTTTTAAAACAGAATAGAATTTCATACATGTATATAGTATACTTTGATAATATCCACCCCTCATGCTCCTCCTATTCCTGATCCACCCTCCAAATATGTCCCTAACTTCATGTCCTCTTCTTATTCTTTTCCTCAATGAATAAATACATTTTTAAAAGGTAACCTTTTTATCAGAATAAATGCGTCTGCATAATTAAAAAATCAAAACAAAACAAAAATAAAAAACAAAAAAATCCTCAGACTAGCTATGGTTAATCATTACTTTTTTTCTTCCCAACAATTTTTATTTCAGTGATTTTCTGCTTTTGATCATAGCTAATTTTTTTTCTGTAGGAAAAAAATAGGCTATTCTGTATTCCATGATTTGCGAGGCACTCACCAGACTCATCTTCCCAAACACAATTTCTGTTTATATTGAGAACTTCTGCAATTTTCTCTTTAGATATCCATTTCTTTAAGTAACTAGGAGTGTATGCTACAGAATTTGAGGCAACAGCATTATTTTCAAGCCATATTCAGGGTTCTTTAATTTCCACGCAGTTAGGGATCATTGGTTGAATTTTGCCTCTTTTATGGACCACTGCACAAGACTCCTTTGTCTCCTTGTTAAGGCATTAGCTCCTTTTGTCAGGGGATAGGAGGTGTTATTGATAAGAAGAAATGAAAAATATAATAAAGACAAAGTAAAGGGAGAAAAAGAACATTAAGTGGCTCTGAAATTATAGAAAATCTAATGACATCACCAGTGCTAAGGTGATTTATGATGCCATTTCATAGGTTAGAGTGAGATGGTGGAATAAGTAGTGGCAGTTATGATGGTTATCATCATCAACGTAGGCCAGGAAGGTCGCTGCATTTCTCATGCTTTGCAAGGCTTCCCCCCTGTATTCATAGTTGTGCCCTTCTAAACTCAACTATGTTTTGTGTCTAAGCTGACACATCACCTCAGATACTGTGACATCTCTTTTAAACTGTGATTGTGACCGTAGAACTTACCAGTCTACTTCCTCATGTCTGTCTTCCCACCTGTGGCAGGTGTGTTCTCTTAGCTCCAGAACAATGCAGTTCTGTGTTGTTAGAGGTAGCTTGACTGTGTTTGTAGAAAATAGGAGCTTTGCTGGAAATATGTACCCCAGTCATTCTGCAGGCTCTCAGACATTTCAGGGGACTGAAATCTAATCACTGCTCTGCTTCGGTTGCTATGGTTTAGGCAGCTTAGTTCTGGATTTTCTACCATCTGTTAGCTAATTGAGTAAAAAAGATCAATGATATGTGTAAGGGAATTGACAAAGCTAGGTTTTACAGCTTTGAAATCAAGTGGTCTTATGAAAGAAAGAGAAGGAAGGGTAGATAGGAGTAACAGAGAAATCAATGTTTAAAAGGGACAGTAGGGGTGAGAAAGGATTTGGTTTGTTTAATCTTGGTACTAGGAAGAAATAAATGACCTAGTGTGTGTTTGGGTGTATTTATTATAAACTTATATTACTAAAGCATATGCCTTGAATTTACTGAATAAAATTTCATATATATATATATGTATATATGTATATATACATATATATGACATATATATGACTTTTTGGTAGTGTATTCTTCAATATGAGACTGTTAATATTATTTCACCTAATGTTGGGGACTTGGGATAGTGAGTTGTCATAATTACCTTGACACCCTATAAATACATATGAGTATTTATAGATTATCACATACTTAATAGTGTTCTCATTTTTAAGATAAAGAGCAATTCCCCAATATGATGGTTTTTAGAGATGGGTCTTCTGAGAGGTAATTATATTTACATTAGGTCATGAGAGTAAGACCTTCAAGTGAAGCCAATTCCTTCCTAAGTATCACTTTCTCTTCCTCTCTCGCCATGTAGGAAGAAAGCTATATTAATCTCTGAAACTAACTTGGTACCTTGTTCTCACATTTACACCCTTCAGAATTGTTGGAATGTGATTTCCAATATCTGAACCACCTAACCCATTACTCTTTATTCGACAGACAAATTCACCCAGAAATAGATATGCTGATGATATAGAACACTGTGGTAAATAGAGGCCTGTAATACATGTTTATACCTCTGTTTTTATTTGTTTAAATAACCTAGAAGACATATTTTTCTTTTATTCCTATAAGAAGAATATACAAACACATATAATTGCTCAATAATCTAGTAGCTCTTCCAAATAACTAATTATAGTGGGAATGAATAGGATATTTTTCTTTCTTGTGATTTATCCCTCAAAAAACTCCACTTTATCTGTGATTGTGGTCAGTCTTCTTTAACTGTGACTTTCACTGCCAAGAATATTTGACCAATTTTATAGTATGAGACAGGGGTTCCCTTACTGTGAAATGGATCTCAAATCTAATCAGAGAGTGAATGGTTACCCCCATAATGGTAGTACCACTATAGATGTATAGATGTACAGGGAATACATCTTACTGATAAGGTCAGTCTTATATTTCAAATGGTTTACAAATGGGTAATTGATTTTTTTTAAATTTTTTAATTTAAATTTGAAACAAGCTTGTTTTACATGCCAATCCGAGGTCCTACATCCTCTGGTCCTCCCCTGTTTCCCCCCACCAACCTCCATCCCATTTCCTTTCTGTTCCTCAGGGAGGGTGAGGACTTCCATGGGGGAGTCTTCAAAGTCTGTTATATCATTTGGAGCAGGGCCCAGGCCCTCCTCCATGTGTCTAGGCTGAGGGAGTATCTCTCTATGTGGAATGGGCCCCAAAGTATATTCCTATACTAAAGATTGTATACTAAATATTGATCCACTACCAGAGGCCCTATAGACTGCCCAGTCCTCCCAAATAACACCACATTCAGGGAATCTGGGTCAGTCCTATGCTGGATTCCCAGCTATCAGACTGAAGTCCATGAGCTCCCCCTTGTTCAGGTCAGCAGTTTCTGTGAGCTTCTCTAGCCTAGTCTTGATCCCTTTGTTCATCACTCCTCCTTGTGTAGTCGAACTCTTGGAATCCAGTTGCAGATTGGTAATTGTGTTGATGACTTTCCTTCCCCAGCAGACTACAGAGCACCTTCTGGAAACTTTGAAAGAGATCTGGCAGGGAAGAACCTTCTAGTACAGTTGCAGCTTGACTTGTCTATACACAGTGTATCTCTCTCTCTCTCTCTCTCTCTCTCTCTCTCTCTCTCTCTGTGTGTGTGTGTGTGTGTGTGTGTGTATGTGTGTGTTAACAATAGGGTCTTAGGAACTAGTTCTGATGGGCAATGGGGGAAGCCTGCATTGCTATGAGTGTCTCTGGGGACTCCTTCAGTTTTCTACCCGTTGGCGACCCTACCAGACTCCAATGAATAGTTATAATTAAAAGGTCATACAGATAAATAGAGATTAGAGATGCAGAAATTTGATAGGAATAGGAGATAGATTAGAGAGGGTACTTGGAGAAAGTAATAAGAATTCATTGCTTTTTTTTGTCAAGTTTTGTCAACTTGACAGAAGATAGAGTTATTTACGAAGAGGGAATCACGACTGAGAAAATGGTTTCCTAAACCTAGTCTGTAGGTAAACCTGTCAGGCATTTTGATTAATGAATGATATGGGAGGGGTATAGCCAATTGTGGGTTGTGCTATCTGCAGATAGGTAGTCTTAGAGTCTATAAGAAATCAAACCATGCAAGGTAGTCATCCAAGTTCATGTATGACCTCTGCTTCAGTCCCTGCCTCCTGGTTGCTGTCCTGTTTGAATCTGTGCCCTGACTAACTCAGTGATAGATAGCTTACCTATCTATCTATAAGATGAAATAAATCCATATTTACTCAAGTTACTTTGGGGTCTGATGTTTTCTCACACCAATAGAAACTCTGTGACAATCCATGTATAAAATTCTCAGACACAACTTAATAAAAAATAATTAAAAACTTTAAAATATTATATGTTGCCTCAAAGTAGATTTTGATTTTGCAGGGAATGTTTAGTAGTTGTTCTAGAATGAAACAGAGGCATGAATAGATTAGAGTTCTTAATATTCTACTCTGGGGAAACTGAGCTAGGAGGTGGTTTGCTACTGACCAAAGAATAATAACTAGGAGCAACATGCTGACTGGCCAGTTCTAATTCTTTTCTTATAAAGCAATTAGAGTTATTCAGTTTCTTCTAGCTGTTGCTAGTGTTACAATATAGATAAATTTCTTCAAAGTAGGTCGTAGTTTTCCATTGTTCAGATTAATTTTATCTGCACCTCCCTGTTGAGCACAAGTGAAAAAACACAAGAGACAACTAAAACGTTTCTCCAATTTTATTAAGAAGTGGAGTTGGTTTAAGACCCCAGGACTGGGGAATGCCAAAGCCACAGATTGTCTTCCTACTCATTCAGGAGAGGAAGCTTTCCAAGACCCCAAAGAGCTACTGAGATGGCGTGTCTGTCAATGGATGCAGCAGGAGTTCCTCTGACATTACCCAAGGAGCCTGACATTACTACCAAGGAGATTTATCAAGACCTCCTCAAGAACCACTAGCCAGTAAATGTCATGTTTTTCTTCTAGGCTTATGACTTCCCTTCTTCCCCTTCCCATCCAAAGTAACTGAAGCTGCTTGGTTTGGCTGATCCAACTGAAAAGTTTTGGCCACAGCTGGTAGTCTGCCAAGGAATGCATCGTTCCCATTTGAAGCCACTTTCTCTACCCCAGAAAATTAGGGTGGAGAATTGAAACCACAAAAGCAGGCCTCATCTCAGAGAACCAACTGGTGTTGCTAGCCTCTTTGTCTTCACTGTACACAGCTGTGGAATAACTAGGAAGAGGAAGAGAGAATACTTCAAATGATGTGAACTTCAACAAACCAAATAAAGAAAATAAAATATTACTGCTAAAATAAAACTGCTTTTGGAACCATAGCCCACAGTCTCTGGTTAAATATACATGTGAATATTTAAGAGAGTAGCTCTTGCTAGAATTAAAAATCTAAATGAACTTAAAAGTTTTTCTGACTAATAAATAAATGTCCAGAAAGCAATTGAAAATACCTATTGAGACCAACGAAAATCACAACTTCCATAAGGAAAGAGAATCAACTAATGCCAATTTCAGTATGAACCATGTCTCAATAATGAAAATCTCTGTAAAGTGATTATTATAAAGCATTTCAATAGCAGTTAAATTCTCTTTTAAGAAAAGACAGATAATATTAGCAAAGAAGTAAGAATTATAATAAATTCAAATGGACTGTCTATAGTTGAAAAATGTAGTAAGAGAAAAACAAAATCTTATTGGATTGGCATGAGTTAAAGAATCAGATTTTAAAAACCCTACATTGGTATGGCAGGCTTAAATACTATCAACAATAATTACCATAGACATAAATGCTTTAAATGACAGATATTGCAGGCAGAACAAATGAATAAACCCAAAGCTTACACACAAGTTATTTGGAAGAATCTTATTTCTAATTTAATGATGAGAATGAGTTGGAAGTAAACTTCTATATAAAGATATACTACACTGATTTTAATTAATGTGAAATTCATTCAATAATTGTTATGTTAGTGACTAATAAGTAGATTTAACAGAAAATAAAATTATAGCATGTCATTACATGGTAGTAAGATTAATAAAAAGGATTACAATAATTTGAAATATTTCTATATCAAAATAAAACCTGAGAACACAGAAAACAAAATCCAATTGACTTTAAAAGAAAATCCTAATTTATCATTGGACATGTTATTGTTTCAATCTTAGAAACTGATACAAAACCAGACAAAAGATTGGGAAGGCATATGATATCTGGACAATGGTCAATCAACATGACTTAACTGGCATATGAAGACAACAACTGGGTACATATTTTTCAAATATTAAGTTACCAAGAAAAGATATGTACTAACTTATAAAAGTACCTTTGAAACTTAACCAAATTAAATGTAGTATATAATGTGTTCTCTGTTTATAAAGAAACAAATTAGATTTCATAACCAGAAAGATAACAGGAAAAAAGAAAAACATGGACATTACTATCAAAATTACTTATCTGTAGATGTAAATGAAAACATAATGAATTAAATTTTACAGACCTGAGCTGACACTCAGGAGGAAATGTGTAAGGATCAATGTGATTTGTAGTGAAGAATGTTGCTCATCAACATCCTGAATTTGCACTTAAAAAAGAAAAAAAAAAAAAAAACTAGAAGAAAAAAAGACCAAAGTATACTTAAAACATGAAGGAAGAAACAGTAAATAACAGGTCAGCATAGGATTAAAAATAAGAGAGAATAGTAAAGAAAAATAGAGTGAAATGAACTTGGCTTCTTAAAAAGTTAATAAACTTGATTACATTTGACAAGGCTGACATAGATACACAGAGAGACAGCATGTGTTGACACTAGGCATGACATAAGGGTGCATTTTGGGCTCTCAGCATTCAACAAGGCCACTGGCAGTACTCTGTTGACTTTGCCAGTAAATACTTGACAACTTTAAAAATTGAGCCAAGTTTTCAAAAGCTGCAAGTAGCAAAAGTCAATGAAGAGGGAACGATCTGATAATAGATGATCTGAATAAATTAACAATAATTAGGTTCATTTGGTGAATAATTTTAAAACTCCAGAAAGGAAATTGAGGCCAAGATGATTTTCCTGAGGAATTCAACCAAGTATTTCAAGAATTAACAACTTTGGAAAACAGAAGAAAATACTGCTTTTCAGCGTATGCCAGGAGGCCAACATTGTTCAGATACACAAACCAGACAGTAAGAGTACAAAATGGGCAAATATTGAACATCTTATGAGCTTAGATGCAAAAATCTTTAACAAAATGTTAGCAACTTATAAAGATAATTAGACACTGTGAACTAGTGGTGTTTTTCCCAGAAATATGATGCTGGGTCAATCCATGCAGTCTATCCTACCAGCAAACTACAGGAGAAAATTGTATCAGTTTATGCAGAAATAAATCTAACAAAAACCAATGCCATTCAAAATAATTCAGGGAGCCGAACTCCTGCAATCTAGTTATAGAAAGGGAGGAGTGATGAGCAAACGGGTCAAGAACAGGGTAGAGAAACTCAAGAAACATCTGACCTGAACAAGGGGGGAGCTCGTGCACCCTAATCTGATAGCTGGGAAACCAGCATAGGACTGACCCAGAGCCCCTGAAAGTGGGTGTCAGTTAGGAGGATCTATGGATCGGTATTTATCTCTAATATACAAATGGACTTTGGGAGGCCATTCCACATGGAGGGATACTCTTTCAGACCAGACACACAGGGGCAGGCCTAAGCCCTGCTTTCAAATGATGTGACAGACTTTGAAGATTCCCCCATGGAAGGCCTCACACTCCCTGGGGAGCAGAAAAGGGATGAGATAGGGGGTTAGTAGGGGTCAGGGGAGGAGGGGAGGGAGAGAGAACTCGGCTTGACATGTAAAACAAGATTGTTTCTAATTTAAATAACAAATCATTTTTTAAAAAAAGAATAAAGGTATGATTATTCAGGCATCTGTACTGGCCTGCCCTTGGGGTACTGACAGGATTTGCCTTCAGCTGCAGCTACTAAGAGCACCACCTGTGCACATTGACTATATTCCCTTTTAAAAGGGGCTCTGACTATCTCCCATCTCTCTGTCTCTCTCTTCTTTGCTGCTGCTCCTGTCCTCAGAGGTCAGTCTCTGCTCTCTCTCCCACCAATGAAACAACCCCTCCACCCAAGTTCTGTTGTATGGCCTCTTTCTCTCCTTTGGCACTTTATAAACTTACAAAACAAGACATATCTAAAAAATAAATAAAATAAGATAAAATGACAAACAATCCTGAATAGATAATGGATCAACAAATCAGATGGATCTAGGAGGACTTGGGTAGGGTAGGGTAGGAGAGGGGAAACTAAAACCAGAACACATTGTATGAAAAAAGTATATTTTCAACACAAACACTAATACACAAAAATAAAAAAGTAAACAAACTCAAGAATATTTGAAAAATAGAAGTTTACTGAGAACATCTATTTAAATAAAACCTCCCAGCTAATGTATTTTACATAGAAAGATTGAAAGATTCATCCAGAAACTTTGGAAACAAAATAAGGATATCTTTCCTCATCATTTATTGTAAACAAACTTGCTGCAACATATCAGAAAAAAACTGAAATTGCATAAAAAGATGAAATAATTTAATACTATCACCAGTTCATGATTATGTAACAAGCCAAAGGAAATCTACACAGAGTAAGTGGGATTAGCATGACTACAGAATGTAAGAGAAGTAAATCTAAAGTAATTGGATTTTTTATATCATAACAATGAACATGATGAACATTAAAATGTACTGCTGTTTACCACATAGTCAAAGCAAATGACATACTGAGGTCTAATCCAACCACACATCTGTAAGACTATTATTCTGGAAAGTACAAATTGCTGATGAAAGACAGAGAAATAACCTAAATACATTGGTATAGACATTGTGATTCTGAATTTGACTGCTGCAAGGAGTGAAGATGATGACTCTCCATCAAAATCCCCAAAGTATGCCTTATAGGCATATTCAAGCTTTTTTTCAAAAATGCTTATCTAAGGACACAAGTATAGCTAAAACCATCCTGGAAGAGCAGTATGAACTAAAAGGAATTAGTTTATGCATGCTATTTTATATTATATGGCATTGGTGGAAAGTCACAAAGCAATGAAACAGGATGTAGATCCCCAATATGTTCTACATTATTATCATTACCATTATTATTATTAATTGATATTAAAGTCTCGTGTAGCTGAGTTTGACTTGGAGTTTCCTAAGTAACCAAGAATAAACTTGATCTTGTGGTCCTTCTAGAAGCTTTCACCTCTTAAATGCCTGAATGTACTAATTAATGTACTGGTTTATACAGTGTGGGAATTGAGCCATAGGTCTGGAACATGGAAGACAAGTACTCTTTCTGTTGCTCTGTAGTTCCAGCCTCACTAATTTTTGAGAAAGTACAAAAACCAGCTGACATGGCTTGAAGGTTCCCCACCCCTCATGATTTATAGGTGGAATGCCTCTCAATGAAGAAGTGTGGGGTATAGGACTTAAGGAGAAATATTTGGGTTGTGTGTCAGATTCCTTAGGAATGCATTGGTCACCCTTTTTGCAAAATTGTAATATCAGAAGAGTTCAGGCCCATTCTTCCTTTAAGTTTGTAAGCTTTCTCTTCTGTTTCCCTCTGTGATTTTAAGCAGAAGTCCATTACTGGAGCCATGTTTTGGACTTTCCCATTCTATACAAGCAGAACACCGAACAAAATCATCTTCTTCATAAATTATATATCCAGGAGTATTTTGCAATAGCAAAGAAAACAGACTATGACAAACTATAGTGAAAATGTACATATTTTAAGCTCATGGTTCTGGATCAATTGTGCTGAATACAAAATGAAAATTACTTTGGAGATTATTACAACATTACCTTACTCCATCATCTGTTCACTAGGCATTAACCAATGAATGATAAAATTAAGGGTAACTAATGCATTATTACATTGAATTGTAAAGATTGGTATTAATTAATATTTAATTGCCAGTGAAGACACTTAATTTATAAAATTGCTAACTCCAAAATTTTAAAGTTGTATCAGCTGGGTTAGGCTCTTCAGAACCTTTTGACCTCTGCATTGTGTCAGGGGACATGGAATGATTTGGAAAAATTGGGAGAGAAGTAGGGAGATGAAATTAATATATTTCAATGTAGAGTATTTTAAGTAAAAATAAATTCTTTTTATATATTTATTATTTTTTCTTATTTTACATATACATCCCAGTTCCCTCTCCCTCCCATACTCCCTGACCTTCCCTCCCAATCCACCCCCTCCCACTCCACAGGGAGGGTGATGCCTTCCAGGAGGGATCATCAAAATCTGTCAAGTCATTTGGAGTAAGGTCTAGGCATTCCCTCCTGTCTCTAGACTAAGGGAGTATTCCTCCATGGGGAATGTCCTCCCAAAGTCCTTTGGTGCACCAGGGATACACCCTGGTTCCACTATTCTTAATGAAATTTTGTTGTATCATGACATAACTATTTTTTTATCTTGGGGAGCCAGTTATTTCACTAGAGATATTTTCCCTACAAATTGGTCAAAAAAAATGTGTCTTCTTTGTTTCACAGAGTGTATCATAAATTATATTAGTCTGTCTCCAGTTTGTTGGTTTTAGTCATACTCTGTGGGTTCTAATCTTTTAAATGCTCCAGAAAAAGTAAATTCTTCACTTTTTTATATATATTTATTTTATATAACCAAGTCCATTTAAATGAAAACAAACATTTATAGACAATATTTGGGAATTTGAGCATTGATCTTTCCAAACTACTTCCTGATGGTAAGGGGCACTGTCATGGGGGCTTCTAAGAAGATGCAGAAATCCTGGCTGTAGTCTGTAAGGTTGCTTTGTCCAGCTGTTTTGAACGTAGGATCACCTGGTACTCTGTTTCAGGCCGTCTGGCTTGATCAAATCACATTAGTCTGGAAGGAATCCACATCTTTTAATTTTCTGTGGAAACAAAAATAGAAATCCTTTTCCCCAGTAACTTGTCCTTGAACTTAAATTTTGGAGTCAAAGCATTTTTTTTTTTATTAAATTTGTTATTTTACATGTCGATCCCAATTTCTTCTCCCTCCCTCCCTTTGTCCCTCCCTCCCTCCCTTCTTCCCTCCTTCACTCCATTTTACCCTCTCTGCCCTCACACATGGCACTCTAACCACCCTCCCCTCCCATCCCCCCACCCCAATTCCATATGTAGGGGAATGCCATCCAGTTGGGGTCATGTAGATCTGACAGGTCATGGGAAGTAGGGACTAGGGCTTCTCTCCTGTCTCTAGGTTAAGGAAGTTATCCCTCCATGGGGGATGTGTTCCCAAGGTCATTTTGTGTACCAGGGATACATCCTGGCTCCATTGTCTGAGGTCCCTTAGACAGCTCAGTCCTTCTGGCTGAGACCCATATTCAGGGGTACCTGAGTCAGTCCCATGCTGGCTTTCCAGCTATCAGTCTGGTGGCAAGAGAAAGAGAACATAAAAAAGGGAGCCAATATTGGTTTGAAGATAAAATTGAACACAAAGAAATGTCTCGAGAACTACAAGACTGCTGCCAAATAACAATTTGAGCTTCCATGGAAAGGCTACTATAAATGCCCTTCCTGGAGAGTGAGATCAACAACTAACTTAAACATGGAGCCCTCAACTAATGTCTGTTGGAAACAGGAGCAAACACCCATACATAAACACTGAGTCGAAGTAGAACACAGATGCAGATGGAGAGGACAGAAACACATAGAGACAGCTTACCTGAACAAGGAGGAGCTAATGGGCCACCAGACTAATAGCTGGGAAGCCAGCATCGGACTGACTCAGCCCCCCCTGAATTCTTCATTTTTTAAAGCTGAAATCCACTAAGTGAACTAAGCCTAATTTTCCACACATGGTAATTTGTTTTGTTCTGCTTGTTCAATTGTGTTACATAGACAGTAGGAAGATGTTTGAAATTTCTGTAAGTCAAATAATGAAATTGAGGAAAAAAAAACTCAAACAGAAAGTAGCATGAAGATTCATAATTCTTCAGCAAGGCATAAAAAAATAAAGAATAGTGAGGAGGCTTTTTGGAGTCATATTCAGGAACTCTAATGAGCCACACACTACTACTCAGTGTGAAAGCTGTGGCTTATTCAAGGTGTTCATAAAAATAGCTGATTTGTGCCTTTTCTGGAACAAAATGTTAGGAACACACAGGGAAACATTTCAAAGAAGTCATAAGAGCATATCTTCTTAATAGTTACCATAGTGTTGTTTCCAATAAATAATCAAATTCCATAAAACTAATTACATGTCAATGAATGAGGTTTTAGAGCAATGGTCCTCAACATATAAGCTGTGACTCCCACAGGGTCACACATCAGATATTTACATTCTGATTCATAACAGCAAAATTACAGTTACGAATTAGCAATGAAATAACTTTATGGTTAGGGTCACCACAAAATGAGGAACTGTCATTAGGAAGGTTGAGAACCACTATCTTAAAGGGACTTTTTTGTTTCTGGGCTAACACAAGCCTCTGTGTCCTAGAAACCTCTGTTTACCTTTATTATGGAACTATTAGATTCCCCATTTGCTTGTGGAGCATCCAATCTGCAGTTTCAGCCACTAAATGTCATCATTTATCATTATGCTGATAATCTAAGTTACTTCCAGAATAATTTAATATGAAGGTATTACAAGTTTCATGAACAGTATTAGTAGAAAAATTCATCGTGAATGATTGCAAAAATATAAATCTGGAAATGTTATAAGCTTGTTTTTATTAAGAAAAATTATAGAATAATGCAATTAATGATGATTTACTCAGAGTGCCACAAAGAGCATAAAGACATGAATAGAGTTACTTATAAAATATTGTGAGACTTTAGAGCAACTGCATTGGAAAGTCACTTGCTGTGTTACAACACTGTATTCAATTGGCTGGTGTTTACTTGGAGCTGAAACCATATGGCTTCAGTGTCAGGTGGAAAATTCTATTGCTGTGTGAATGCTAAATAATACAGAGCTAATTTTAGCTTTATATGTTAAAATATTCTTGCTCCTGGGATTCCTTGAAGTTCCTCAGTTTCCCAAACATTCTTTTTCTGTGGCAACTTTGCATTGTCTGCTCTATATTGCTATACTCTCCACTTCTCCAGTCTTCTGAGAATGATCCTAAGTCTCTGCAGGATTCCCTTTTTCAATCAGTGTTTAGAACACCCCACTTGGGTGCTTAATGCACCTGCCTTTCAAATCTGCAGTGAGCTGTGTAGACTTCACCAGGCTTACTAAGAACCGGAACATAACAACTCTGTGAATACTCATAGAATAACTCAAGTCTGAAATCCCTGCTTCAGAATGTGACTGACTACTTATTGTTTTCACAGAGCCCAGAAAAATCTTTCAGTCTTGCCAATTAGAATGAAGTTCTAATAAAAATTTCCTGCTGTGTTCCAGCAGAGGCACCAAATGCTCAACCTGTACTAACAGAGAGATATTGATCATTATTTTTGATAAACAAATATTGAGCAATAATTTAACTACAATTAATTCATTCACATTATCCTGTCCCTAATTCTGTTTTTATAATCTGTAAAGATCACCTGCAAATTTTAAGACAAAGCATATTAATAAAATGTCATTTGGGAAATAATTTATTTAATACCATAAGAAATTGTCTTCATATATGCCAAATTATAGGTGAAGTATATATATGTAATACATATGTTCTTGATGAAGTATATAATACATATATTCTTGACAAAATGACAAAATGTAGTTGCCAGAGAATGTAAATTTCAGAACAACTAAAATTATAACTATTACAGTGGTCCCTCTCATTTTAGCTCTGTTCAAGATAGACAAAAATTTCAGTTATTTTTTGTTTCTGTATACATTGGTGATCTTATGTTAGATTTTAAAATTCTACAGACCTTGCATCGTATTTTCCATTTTTTGTCAATTCAACAATTTTGATTACACTGATTGAATGAAACCATCAACCCACAATGACTCATTAAAATCGATTTCCCTGGTGTAATGAATTTTCAATCCAGCTATACACTCTCAAATATTTTCATCAGTAGCACATGGATACCCACAAACAAACACACATAGTATCTTTTTGTACTCATTGTGAAATCCCAGAGCTAAGAAACATGTCTAAATCATGAGCTGTGGAGATTATAATCTGGACAAGGTTTTAATTAGCTGAACACTCTGATGAAGAAACTGACTAAATAACTCTTAGTCTAGACATTGCTGTGCCTGGAAACAAAGTTGATGAGTCACTTGTCAGACTTGTCAATTCTCATGTGTTTATGCTACTGCTGAGAATTATAGATAGTATAGGAAAATTCTATAGAGCGGATATTGATATTTATAAAATTTACAAGAATAGAAAAAAAAAAAGTCTTGTCTTTCTACCTTCCATTAGTTAATACTATTTTTTTAAAAAAATCTGCAGACACTAAGTCCCCATAAAGATGATTCAAAATAGTTTTTTTCCAAACAAAGACTAAGATAGGTATACATGAGTATTTATATAGAACATAGAGATTTTCAGTTCCCCCAATCTCTACCACAGAATGACAGACTCAATCCTCAATAGCTACCTAAGTATAATCTCTGGATTCTCAAATAGAATGAGAATTTAAAGAAGTCTGATCAATGGCTTCCTAGAGAAGATGAGTCCTACTGGCTTCAGAGCAATGGTAGCCATATGTCCCTCCTAGAACTACATTAGGTGGCAGTTGATTGAAATAGAAAAACAGGATAAATATATAAACCCATATAAACCCTCTATTGTCACACATGGTTTCCAAATGGATTTTTCATAGACCATGAAATTATATGAAAGCTGCTTCCAAACTGATTGAAATTATTTGAGCTCAGATGCCAGCTCAACATATTACAGACTGAAAAAATAATTAGTCTGTATCTTAATTCCTTATGCTTTTAGAACCGATAATTGTGATTCAGGATTTTAACAAATGGGACCACAAAGCAGAAAAAAAAAAAAAAAAACTAAACAATTCTCTTAAAAACCTGTTATTTCTCTTAAAAGAGGCAAATTCTGCTCTCACCCTCCCAGTCATAATACTTTTTGAAAGTATTATGCCTTCATGTAAAAGAATTAAAAGCAAATAAACACCAATAACATTATTTTTTAAGTCAATGAATACCTTATCAGTACTACCATTCCTGAGTTGGTAAATTATATACTGATTAAGAGATCAATTTCTGTGTCAGTAGTGAGTACTGCTGGGGAATCTTTTTGTTCTATTTGTGTATGCACATGTGTGTGAAGCTGGTGGTGTTGGGGTTGAGGAGAGAACTAGTCAATGTCTTGAGCCATTCTGATAACACAGCTATGCAGGCTGCATATGAGCTAAGTGACAGCCCTGGGTTTCTCCTTAGGAAGGCACAGTAGACAGGTTCATGGTTACCACAGGAAGTCAGAAATTCAGCCTTCTGTTAAAACAGAAGGAAAGCAGTAAACATCATTTTTGTGCCTATTCAAAGATAATGTGTATCCAGAGAGACAGTGACTTTTCTACCACTATGGATTTTCAATTTTGTTTTTAAATTTAATATCAAAAGTAACACTTATACTAACATCACCAATGGGGCATGCAATTTATATTTACCAGAAATATTTTAGTACATTACTTCATTGTTTTATGCATGAATGGTATTTTATAGGTTTCAGAATATGTTGAAGTCATTTAAAAGATGTTTTCATTTTCTCTTCCTTAGAGTTAATATGTTTTCTTCATGCGGTTTACCTTGTATTATCCTTGTCCCAACCTTCATTCCAATTTATTACCTATCTTTATGCATATTCTTAAGTGTTTCTTACAAAAATACCCGGGAAAGAAAATCATGTACACATCTTTAAAAGCAAATCTTTCTTTCCCTGTATAAAACAGGTGGAGAGGAGGGATGGGTTAATGAGGGGAGTCTGTGGGGACTGGGTTACTTGAGTTTTGATGTTTTTCTCATATCTGCATAAGATTTCTGGTATTAGCCTGAAGTGTTATCAGTTCTACTTTGGAACTCATGGTTTTTGTTTTCAAAATGGCATTAAAATTTAAGCACCACTGCCAAGCATTTTGTCTTCTCTAGCATTTCGAGAAGGCTGAAAAGACATTGTTATTTGTGCTTGGCAATTTCTGATTCACTGAGCTAAGAACCGCTCTGTCAGAAAGCAAAGAGAAAATGCTGAAAATGATCTTTTCCCTTGTGTGCACTTTTTCTTTTCTTTTTATTATTAATTTTTTTTTTTTTAGTTTGAGACTTGAGGCCTATAGCATTTTAAACAAAGAAAATATTCACTATAGACTCTCAGGCCATGACTGCTGGCTTAGCAGTAGGATCAGGTTTACATCCTACATATTAAATTGTGTCAGGTCCCTTAGAACAGCAAACTACAAAAGCCTTTGCTGAATTTCTCCAGTGGACAACCAGAGCCCTCACCTAGGCTTCTGCGGTAGATAATGAAAGTGTGACAAAGTAAAGAGATGGCACACGGGGAAATAGCTAATAGCACCTATGTCTACTGCACTACAGCTTCATAGCTTCCTCAAGCTGACACAGGAGGTGAGTCCTTTTTAAAATTGGAATGAAGGGTGATGCCTTCCAGGAGGGATCAACAAAATCTGTCAAGTTATTTGGAGCAGGGACTAGCCCCTTCCCCCAACCCCTGCCTCTAGGTTAATGGAGTATCCCTCCATGGTCAAGCTGTCACAATTAAAAACAAATAAACAAACAAAAAACCTGGAGTTAAGGATGTGAGGAGTGCACAGAGTTGTAGATAATACCTCTTTTCATTTGGATGGACTGAACAGCTCTCTGGCTGCTGTGGATTCTCGCTAGATCATAATGTTGATTAAATCAAGTTTTTCTTTTGTTTTGTATAGCAGATCCCTTGGGACAGAGCAGATGTAACTCTTAAAGTGATTCTGTTTAATTAAATGGCTTTAAAATAAAGTCTTTGTTTACCTGGGATGCTTTGGAGACCCTGCTTTCATCATTAGCTGCCAGAAAGATCAGCTGTACTCATGAACTCAGTCTCACTTTTCTCTCTAATTCATTCTATGTGAAAGGTTTCTTCCAAATGATCAGTTACTGTATACTACCCCCCCCCAGTAGTTGGCTGTGTTAGAATGTATGTCAACTGTTTATGAATGATTTTTCTGTCCATCCTTTTGTACATTTTAGTAATAAATGTAGCTAACCATCATCTTGGTGTGAACTTGAGTTGCTTTCCAGGAATGAGTAGTAATTATATTGACACCCCCCCCCACATACTTTGTAGTAGTCTATGTGTCATATTATTCTCCAGTTTAAACTGATCTAGGCTAAATGACTTTTAAAGAGCTCATGTATGTGTCTTAGATGTTCTTACTTACAACAGTGACAATAATTAATTAGTATCAGTAGATTCTTCTGGTTCCTAGGCAACATCTAAAATTAAAAGCATATATCTCTGGGAGTCAATACGTTTTAAAGTCCTCTGATATTTTAAAAGACATGGAGTGACAGTATTTCATGGAAAGGTCTTCATATACTCTATAGTGTTGACAGCAAGGGAAAGTCATTTGTTCATTCTGGGAGATAGGCTTGAAGGGGAGAATTGTGAAGCTACCAAAGACATGCTTAAGAATAATTTTACCTTGAAACTTCCCTTCCCTTCTAGTCTTCCTGCAGCTAATTTTAAAAATTGATATAATAAAAAAGAAAAAATATATATAATAATGCTCAGTGTTAGTAAGCTTGTGTGTGTGTATACCTGTGCCTTTGTGTACAGTGAATCAGTTTTTAGTTGCGGATTTTTATGGCTATGGAACTACAAATATCGTGAATTTTTTTTTCTTATCTGTAAAGATTAACCCTTCATTTTGGTGTTATTTTCCTTTTTATAGTGTTTTATTAATTCTGGGAGAATTTTTTACATCACATTCTGATCATATTCATGCTCAGTACTCCCACCAACTCTACTATATGTATCCCTCTTCGTGTCTTTTTTTCTTTTTCTTTAAAGACAAGACTGTCACTGAGCAGTGGTGGTGCATTTAATCACAGCACTCAGGAGGAAAAAACAGGCAAATGTCTGTGAGTTGGAAGCTAGCCTAGTCTACAGAGTGAGTTCCAGATCAACCAGGGCTACACAGAGAAACACTGTCTCAAAAAAAAGGTGGGGATAGGGTAGAAGAAAGATAAATCTATCTCACAGAAGCTGTCCTGGTCTTCTGGCTCTTAGAATCTTTCTGTTCCCCCTTCTGCAATGTTTCTTCCAATTTCAGTGTAGGGGGTATATTGTAAAAGTATTATTTAGGAGTAGGAACCTCACAATCATTTTATCTATGCATTTAGACTAATGTAGCTTTCTGTTATGATCTCTTGAATATAGCAAAGCAAAGTTTTTGATGAGTGATGTGAACTACACTTATCTGTTGATAGTATAAGTACTTAGAATGCACCAGAGCTTGAACTATTTTAGGAAGCCGGTAGTAGTAGGTTCTTCAACTACCAGCCATAGGTAGGTGGCTATATTTAGTGTCAGGCATTATTTTTTACTTTTTTACTTAGGAACAATTAGGTGACTATTGTTTACTCTTAATATATAAGAACCACTGTTATACCTAAGGGATTGTCTTGCTTCACAGGTCATTGCTTTGGGTCCTTGGTACACACACACACACACACACACACACACACACACACACACACAGGGATATAACAATAATAAATTTAAAAAAGAAAACATGAATTTAAGAGAGAGCAAGAAGGGGTATGTAGAAAGAATTGTAGGGTGGAAGAAAATGGGAAATGACGTAATTATATTAACCCCCCCCAAAAAAAAGAAAGCCTGGAGAAACAAACACAACAGAAGCAATAAAAGACATCTTAGGAGTCTTGGGGAGAGTTTGCCTTTAAATGTACTGTCTCTTGAGAGGAAGAAGAGTTAAGTCAGCCTTTGTAGGGCAGAAATCCCTATAATAAGCTTCGGGAACCAGAACTGGATGTGTTTTAAAGGTTTACAAGTAAGTGGCGTAACTGAGACATAAGAGCCTGAGGTGGGGTCTTTGTTAGTTAGAAAGTGAGGGAAAGTGTGACTGTACAGCTTTGTAGGGTAACATGAAAGTCTACAATTCTAAAATCAATGGAGTTGCTGTTCCTACATTTGAGGTCATGGTGGCAGAATTCACTTATTTTTCTCAAAGAAACTGCAGGTGTGGTATAAAAACCTCATCAGGAAGACACAGGAAGGGGAAGGGGACAATTAAAATGTAGTAACAACAGTTAGAATGGAAACATAAGGGCAGATCAAAGACATTTTAGTAGCTCTAACTGATGACTCTGATACCATTCAGTACACTGAAACCCTGGATTACAATAGAGTGTGAATGAAGCCACCTTCCTGTTGGGGTGACAGACAAAGCACAGAGAGAAGCTGGAAAACATGTGACCAAACTTTAGGATATCATGGCTATGGAAGACAAGCCATGAAAGTTAAAGTTAGTTGAGGAAATGTGAAAATTGGCTATCTTAAGATTTCAACTCTTAGAGTGTCCATTACACATTGTTTGAAGAGCACCAGTGACCTTGCAAGTGTCCTTCATGACAGGGGAGAGGAAAAGCTGGCTGAGGTGAAAACACAAACACCTTCAGAGAAGAATTCTAAAAGAAGTACGAGGGTTTGCCTTTGTTTTAGCTTGAAACTGCCCCTCATTGTCTAATGTAGTATTTTCACAAATCACTGAAGTATTTATTCATTTTGTCAATTTTTTTTCATCTTTGAACATTATTGCTTCCAATCTTGTTTGCAAAGAGGAAAACATTAGTTCCTAAGCTTTCTGTGTCAATCTGGGCATGAGATAATGAACCCAGTAGTGCATAACTTTAATTAACAGTATCATTTATTCTTAAGTGATTTAATCCCAGAGTGTATCAGTGCCATTTATACAATGTATTTCAATTTAATTCTGTACCATTAACTGGCAAATGTACCAATTTTCCAATAACATATTTGCCCTGGAAAGAACTAAGAGACTGATTGTATTTACCTATGAAATAACATGGGTCATTATGGCTTCAGAATCGCAAAATCATTAAGAACCCAGATCAGAGAGTTTCCAAGAGACCGCTTTGGTGTCATTATCTTGACAATCTGTGAATATTTGTGAGTGGACATATTTGTGCTGCAGCATGAAATCTGTACTGTACTGCTATCTTAAGTTTTTATTTTCTTCTAATTTCATAGAATACTAGGATACTTCTCTGACTAAACCATTGCCTGAGTTGGAATAAAATATAATGGTTTAACATGTAAAGAAGAAAAAACAGTTGACATGTTTTAGCTGAAGTGTTATTGGAATTAAAGTTAGTGTTTTAATAATTTTAATGTATTTTATTTTTAAATACGACCTCAAAGTTCATTATAATTATTTTCTCTCTGTTGAAGAATTGTGTGAAAAGAGCCACATAATTGAGGGAAAAATAATTCCATTTCACCTTGAAAATTTACCTAGTGCAAAGTTACAGAATGTTTTAATGAGGCCAAATTAATTAGTAAAATTTGAAGTTAAGCAGAAATACAAGTGGATTTAAAATACACTGACAAAACTTCTCCTTTGGAGAGGGGGATGGTAAAATGATTTTCAAGGAAAAGTTGGTATAAACACATTATTTTGAAGTTAAGGCTTTAATTTTTTCTAATAATATCCTTTCGGTTTTTAAAGAGAAACATATTAAGTAATTGGATGTTCAAATCAGCTCTAAGCACTTTTATCATGCCATTAAGAATTTTTTTCCTTTGAACGAAAGCATGGCTGTCACTTTCCTGAGCTTTAGCCCAAATATGCTAGGGGATAAGACTTGTTAAGTATAGAACATTTATTCAATTTGCTTTTTCAATAAACACACTATACTGAATGTTCCTTGTGTCAGGTTGTGTTATCCAATCGCTTAAGTGTATCTGAAAGATGTACTGTCTAATAAAGTAAAATAAACACTTTAACTAATTGATTAAAATTGGTTTACATGTGCTCCAATAAGCAATTATGTGGATTACAATGAGGATTTTTAGAGGAGACAGAGCATATAACAGGTACAGAGAAGATAGCAAAGGTATTTTGTAAGTTTTTAAAGGAAGGTGACCTTAAGGGGAGGTCTGATTATTGTTTCCATGTCCACACATAAGAAAAGTGAAGACAGAAAAATGGCTGAAAATGGTATTCTAAGCAAAGGAAATGGTGTAAGCAAAGACAGGAGGTGAGCCAAGCTTGTTTCTGTGCAAACACTGCTATCTGTGTCTTAGATGAGACTGTGTTTAGAGCCATGGTCTTAACACATAGGGGCTCCTATGCCCTCAGAGGAGTCAGACATTATTCACTAAAGAGTTTATCATTTTTTTATCACATGAACAATGGTAAGATTTTAAGGTGGTATATTCAGAGACATAATTACCATACTTACATTTTAGAGATATTGACTAAACAATTGTATGAAGTCCAGAGACCAAGTCCTTTGTGATGCTGCATAGGGCAATGGATGTAACTGAAATAAGAGTGTCTATGGGCCAGCATAGCACAGAATAGAGATAAAGTGTGAAAAAAATGGTGCTCAAGATATATTGTGTGGACATGAGGAGAAGACATTCACATTTCTGATGTCAACTGTCACTTTTTGCAAATGGTAATAAAAAAGAAAGAAACAGGACTATTATAGGCAGATTGTGAGAGATTGCATTAATACATTTATTTTTGTATCGAGTTTTAATCATTCAGAATTTATTAGAAATTTAAGTTCAGAAAAATATTCACAACATGTTGAACTCTTCTGATGACATTTTTTTTCACCTTGAAAAGAGAAAATAGAAATGTAAGGAGAAAAACTGATGCTAAAAACATTTGGTGAGAATTTATGACAATCGCCAAGTCAATCATTATGAATTCAAAAACCGATGTCAATATGTCAGTTGGCTATTTCAGCCTGGCATTTAGGAGTGAATTCTGGATAGAGATAATGACTAATGAGTGTTACACACCGAATGTTCATTGTATACTAAACACCACTACAAAAAATATGAATTAATTATTCTTTATGGGTCTTATTATCTCCATTTTACAGATGAAGAAAACAGAGTGAAGATTTAAGTCACCAGCTTAATATCACTCAGCTAGCAAGGAAAGAAGGTATTTGAATTGCATTGAGGTGGCCTTACTAGCCAGACTGAAATTTCCAAAATGTTTGATTCTTTGGTGTATAAAAATTGAAAATTCGGTGACAGCATTCAGCATTTTACCATTTCAGCCCACCTGAATTTTCTTCTTACATCCACTATAAGTCATTGTAATCATTCTCCTTGACACAAACATGCTTGGAGCATTTTGATTTATTCCATTTCTATCTGACTCACATTCAATGAGTATTTAAACCAATCAATCCTCTTACATCTGCCTTCCAAAGATGGATTCTCTACGCAAATTCACATTCTTGCCATCTACCCCCTGTGTTATACTGTTAGCTTCTCAGTTATGCTCAAACCTTCAAAATCTCCCTACTTCAAATTTATAGTGCATACTACTTTTTCAAATATAGTTCAAAAGCTACCAGTTCCATTAAGAATTTTATGATATTATATATAGTTCAAAAGGTTCTCAGAGGCAGAAACTTTTCCCATTTATTTATCTGCTAAGCAAGGTTTTATTTACATGAAAGTGATCTCTCATCTTTGCAACCTGAAAACACTCTATTCAGGACTTTCTTTGGAAGGTTTTTTTATGATAATATTTTATATTTAAATTTACAACAAGCATGTTTTACATGTGAATCACAGTTTCCTTATCCTCCCCTCCTCTGCTTTCTCTCTCACAAACCCTATCCCATCCCCTTTCTGCACCTCAGGGAGGGTGATGCCTTCTATGGGGAGTCTTCAAAGTCTGTCACATCATTTGGGGCAGGGCTAGGCCCCTCCCCATGTGTCTAGGCTGAGAGACTATCCCTCTATGTGGAATGGGCTCCCAAAGTCCATTTTTATACTAGGGATAAATACTGATTAACTATCAGAGGCTCCCTAGACTGCCCAGGCCTCCTACTGAAACCCACATTCAGGAGTCTGAGTCAGTCATATGCTGTTTTCCCAGCTATCAGACTTGGGTCCATGAGCTCTCCCTTGTGCAGGTCAGCTGTTTCTGTGGGTTTCTCCAACCTGGTCTTGACCCCTTTGTTCATCACTCCTCCTCTCTCTGCAAATGGATTCTAGGAGTTAGGCTCAGTGTTTAACTGTGTCTGCTTCTGCTTCTAGCAGCTATTGGATGAAGGCTCTGGGATAGCATATGAGGTAGTTATCAATCTCATTATCTGGAAAGGGCATTTAAGGCAGCCTCTCCACTATTGCTTAGATTGTTAGTTGGGGTCATCCTCGTAGATCTCTGGACATTTTCCTAGTGCCAGATTTCTCATTAAACCTATAATGGCTACCTCCATTATGGTATTTCTTTTCTTGTTCTCCTCTATTTTTCCCTGACTCAATCTTTCTGCCCCCTCATGCCCCTCCTCTCCTCCTCTCTTTTCTCCTTCTCGTTCTCCTAACTCCCTCTCCCCTTTCCCCATGCTCCTAATTTGCTCAGGAGTTCTTGTCACTTTCCCTTTTTCCAGGGGCCATGCATGTCTCTCTTAGCGTCCTGCTTGTTTCCTAGCTTTTCTGGAGGTGTGGATTGTGGGCTGGTAAGACTTTGTCTAAAATCCATATTGACTGAGTACATACCATGTTTGTCTTTTTGTGACCAGGTTACCTCAGTCGGATGGTTTCTTCCAGTTCTTTATTTGCCTACAAATTTCAAGATCCATATCCTCTCCCCCTTTCATTTCATTGTGTAAATGTACCACATTTTCTGCATCCATTCTTCAGTTAGGGTGCATTTAGGTTGCTTCCCAGGGCTAACTAAATAATGTTGGTATGAACATAATTGAATAGATATTCTTGTTGCATGAATGTGAAAGTTTTTAGGTATATGCCTAAGAGTGGAATTGCTGGATCATGTGGCGGACTGATTCCCATTTTTCTGAGGAACCACCACACTGATTTTCAAAGTGGCTGTACAAGTTTGCACTCCCACCAACAGGGGAGGAGTGTTCCCGTTCTGTCTATATCCTCTCCAGCATAAACTGTTTTTGATTTTAGCCATTCTGACAGGAGTAAGATGGTATCTCAGAGTTGTTTTGATTTGCCTTTCCCTGATATCGAAGGATGTTGAGCACTTTCTTTAGTGTCTTTCAGCTATTTTAGATTCCTCTATTGAGAATTCTCTATTTAGTGTGTACCCTACTTTTTAATTGGATAAATAATCAAATAAGATGTTTTGGTTACTAGTTTCTTGAGTTCTTTGTATATTTTGGAGATCAGCCCTCTGTCGGATCTGGGCTTGGTGAAGATCTTTTCCCATTCTGTGGGCTGCCATTTTGTCTTATTGACTGTGTTATTTGCCTTACAGAAGCTTGTCAATTTCAGGAGGTCCTATTTATTGTTGATCTCAGTGTCTGTGCTACTGGTGTTTTGTTCAGGAAACAGTTTCCTGCACCAATTCATTCAAGGGTACCTCCCACTTTCTCTTTTAAGAGGTTCAGTGTGGATGGATTTATGTTGAGCTCTTTGATCCATTTGGACTTAAGTTTTGTGCATGGAGATAGATATGGAGGGAGAAGGAACTGGGATTGACATGTAAAATAATAAATTAAATAAAAAAGAGTTCTCTATTTCTGTACCACACGTTTTAATTGTATTATTTGGTGTTTTGGTGACTAGCTTCTTGAGTTCTTTGTATATTTTGGAGATCAGCTCTCTGTCAAATGTGGGGTTAGTGAAGATCTTTTCATTCTGTCAGTTGTCATTTTATCTTGCTGACAATGTCTTTTGTCTTACAGAAGCTTCTCAGTTTCAGGAGGTCCCATTTGTTAATTGTTGTTCCCAGCATCTGTGTTATGTTCAGGAAGAAGTCTCCTGTACCAATTTGTTCAAGGATACCTCCCAGTTTTTCTTCTAAGAGGTTCAGTGTGGCTGGATTTATGTTAATGTCTTTGATCTATTTGGACTTAAGTTTTGTGCATTGCAATAGATATGGATCTATCTGGAGTCTTCTACACACCATCATCCAGTTGTGCCAGCACCATTTATTGAAGATGCTTTATTTTTCCATTGTATAATTTTAGCTTCTTTGTAAAAAAATCAGCTGTTCATAGGTGTGTGGGTTAATATCAGGGTTTTCAATTAGATTCCATTGGTCTACATGTCTATTTTTGTGCCAATACCAAGCTGTTTTCAGGACTATAGCTTTATAATAGAGCTTGAAGTCAGGGGTAGTGATGCCTCCTGAAATTCCTTTGTTGTACAGGGTTGTGTTTGGCTATCCTGGGTCTTTTGTTTTTCCATATAAAGTTGAGTATTGTTCTTTCAAGGTCAGTGAAGAATTGTGCTTGGATTTGGATGGGGATTGCATTGAATCTGTAGATTGCTTTTTGGCAAGATTGCTATTTTTACTATGTTTATCCTACCTATCCAAGAGCATGGGAGATCTTTCCATTTTCTGGTATCTTCATTAATTTCTTTCTTTAAAGACACAAAGTTCTTTCTGTACAGGTCTTTCACTTGTTTGGTTAGCATTGCCCCAAGATATTTTATGTTATTTGTGGCTATTGTAAAAGGTGATATTTCTTTTGATTTCAGTCTCAGTCCATTTATCATCTGTATATAGTAGAGCGACTGAGTTTTTTTTTTTGAGTTAATCTTGTATCCTTCCATTTTTCTGAAGGTATTTATAAGCTGTAGGAGTTTCTTGCTAGAGTTTTTCTGTGATTTATGTAAACTAGCATATCATCTGCATATAGTTTAAGTTTGACTTCTTCCTTTCCAAATTATATCCCCTTGATCTCCTTTTGTTGTCTTATTGCTTTAGCTAGAACTTCAAGTACAATACTGAAGAAATATAAAGAAAGTGGGCATCCTTGTCTTGTTCCTGATTTCAGTGTTATCACATAAAGTCTCTTCAGTTAGTTTGATTCTGGCTATTGGTTTTCTGTATATTGTTTTTATTATGTTTAGATATGTTCCTGTTATCTCTGATCTTCCCAAGACATTTATCATGAAAGTGTGTTGGATTTTTGTCATAGGCTTTTATAGCATCTTGTGAAATGATCTATAATGACCTAATGTGCTATCTATACCAAGTCTCAATACATAACAGATATATGAATTGTTTCTTAAAACAATCATAAATTAAAATGAATATAATTCATAAGGAAATGTAAATGCTTGGCCACTAAATGAGAATCTGATCCAATAAAATTATATTTTAAAAACATCTAAAATGCATTTGTCTATATTTGCTCAACTGTCCTAAAAGAAATAAATTTAGCTGTTCCTCTCTAATTTAGTGGTGTCACATTTTAAGTTAATTATTTCCTAAAGTATATCCTTTGTTTGCTTTTATGCTTAAAAGTTGATCACAAAAGGCAAAGTCAGAACCAAATTCTTGCACCATTTTAGATGCTCGGTACAGATCTGATGTCTAATAAATGTATGTAATACACATTTTTTGCTATTATTTTTCTCTGCCAAATTATGTTGAACTGACTCATTTGACTGGCTAGACAACTAATGTAAACATCATTTTTCTGAACTGAATAAGTATTTAAAAGCTAATGTAGCTTACATGTGGGACTGTCTGTTGGGAAATGATATCAAATATGCCGGTACCTGCCTCAGTGTTTCTTGCGAAATTAATCATAACACAGAGGCTAGGGAACAGCTTCCTCTGGCTTGTATGAGTTCACATTGTACTGAGTGGCATATGGAAGTGATGATGTAATTTGAGTATGATATACAGCCAACAGGGCCCACCAGAAGGGAGAGAAAGAGAAGATGCTTAAATGATAGCCAATGACATGGTCAGAATCCGAAGATATCATAAAGGATTGAATAAAAAGAATCAATTTAATTAAGACATTCAATAAGAACAAATATACTTTATCTTTTTAAATATCTGTTTTCAAGAATAGGGGGCACAGGGTTAAAGATTTTTGGAGTATAGTGGAATGTAGGTTAAATGTCAACCATGTCTATATTGCTTTTGAGAATATTGCTGCCTGGCTCCTTTTTAAAGAGCTCTGGAACTCTAGCCCAGTGATGGTACTCTGTTGTCCTTGTCACTAGAGAAACAGAAACTCACACATAAAAAGAGGATTTAGCCCAAAGCATCCGGAATTGTGCTTAGTTGTAAATACTAACGTTAAGCTGAATTCTCCAGGAAAATGTTAGATGGAACATGATGGTGGACACAGAACATGTATGATGAAAGTTAGTGGAACCTGAAATTAAAACTGTGTGGTCCAGAGTAAACAAAAGCCTCAAGGAAAAGTTCAATGATTTGCAATAATGTAATGTTTTCTTTAAATTCTCTCTCCTTCCTCCCTCCCTCCCTCTTTCCCTCCTTCCTTCCTTCTCTCTCACTCTCTCTCCCTCTTCTTTTCCCTCTCCCTCTCTCAGTCTCTCTGTGAGTGATTTGGTAGCTTGTGAAAATGTGGGATGTGGTAACTGATTATTTCTTCCCAACACATGGTCCCTGGGGATGGATTGTAAGTTGCCTCGCTCAGCAGAAGTGTCTTTAATTGCTGCACCATCTTACTTATTTGGAGAAACATGGAAGATGACCATTACATGGAAATAATATTCATATTAAGAGAAATACCTGATAACTTTTCAGGTCAAAATACTTTTTGTTCTATGGCCAGAAAGAAAGAGATCACTTACATAGCAATAAAACACAAATATATATTTACAAAATTTAAATCTGTAAGATTTTTTTTTCTCTTTAAGTATGTGTTTTTCCCTTAACTGTTAGAAAATAAGTCATTACTACTCAGAAATGAAGACAAATGAAAATCTTACAGTTCTAATGTCATGTTAGCTTCTGATTACCATATGCTTTTGTCCATTAATTGAAACACTGCTCAAATAGAAAAATCACCAAAATTTGGCTTTTCAAGAAGGGGATGTCTGAAATAAACTGGAAATATTTGGAAATAGGCCATCTCTGAGATCCCTGCTTGGTGGCTACTTGAGAACTAAACATTTTAGTGATGACATTGCCATCCCATTGAATCTGGCCTTGATGATTGTGGCAGAGCTGAGTTATATAAGTTTTCAAAGAACTCAGACTAAAAGGCGTTAAGTAACTATTTTCTATTCTCTGAAATGCTTTTATTCTAGAGTGGTATGATTAAGAAAATCTAACTTACAGAAGACCAAGGAACCAAATCTGTATTTCTTGTTCTAACATTCCAAGATGGAAGAAAAAATGACTTTCAGATTTTAAGGGGTGCAGAAATGAGTTATCATGAGAAAAGCGTCAATTATTATGAGTGATTTCATTATTCACAATGCTGGTTTATTCCTTGTTACTTCTGTAATATGTGTGAATATATACAAATATAAGTGTATCTACATATTCATACATATGAATGTTTACAATACTTTTTGGTGTGTGTTGGGGAGACAAGAGTTTCCAAACTCTTTAAAATATTCTATGTTGCTTCAAATTTATAGCACATATTATGACAGCCTGTTACCCACCGTCTTTATTAGGCTAGCATTTTGCGTATCTTCCAACACTTGAATTCTTTCTCCACATGTTGATGGTTGGTTGTGAATCTCATCTCTGCTTATAAGATGGTAGTACATAAGTGTTTCATTTACAAGCATATTCTGCCCTTATAAAAGCATTCAGTATTCGTTTTCTTACTTAGCTGAAGATGAATTTCCATTCAGCTTGAAATGCTTTGCTCTTTCTCACTTTGTTCATTAGTGTGCAGTGATTGGCAAGTTCCCCTCCAGACAGGGCACCATCTTCTCAGGGTAGGTTTAGGTGTAAGCACCCAATAAAGCATAGCCAAAAGGAAATATATAAATCTGTTTTGAAATTCAATAAATTCATAAGCCATGCTACTCAGCAAGGCCTGTGGGAGCATATACATCATAAAACACCACTGTAAAGCTATAAATATTTCAGGCAGTTAGCAACGGCTGAGAGCACACAGTCAAGAGACTGGCTAAAGATGGGCAGTGCAGTATGCCCTATGAAAAGCCGGTGCAAGGACTTTGGAGTAGTTTTGCTGCTGTTTTTCTAAGCAAACAAAAACTGTGGTCCCAGCTGGCACCTACCCCCTCCTTTATACGAGCTTACAGAGGAGCTAGAAAGCATTTCAAGTTCAGCTCAGGGTCTTCCCCTACCATCATTACTGAGTTCATCCATTCTGCAAATGTGTATTTCGCACCAGTGCAGGTGAGGGTGCTGAGGCTTGTGGGGATAAGAGAGGCACCAACATGGAACACAGAGCTCACTTGGGTCACAGGTTTCAACTTCAGCTGACTATTAACCACAGGCAAACCCTGGTCTCAGTAATGACAGAATTGTGTCTAATCTGGGTATAAGTTGTTCTTTTTTGTTGTTATTGGTACAGCTGGGTATTATCATTAATCTCAAATTCTTAACTGGTTGCTTAAGTGATTTATCTTCAGTTATCTTCTTAATTTGCACATGCTAAGAGTTAGCTGATTTCAGTAGGATGTGATCTAACATTTTGTGTACTTAAAGTTTACTCTTTTATCTTTTTTTCAATATGACTTTTTTCTTTGTCTTGTTAGCTGTTTCTGTAATTTTGAAAATAACAAATGTATTATTTATATCTTAATTTTTAATTTCTGATTATACTTTTTTAGTGAATAGATGTCACAAACCTGATTTTTTAGATTTTATTGGAATTTGCTAAATTTATGATCCAAAAATCATTCATAGTAGAGTTTTCTATTTTTTCCTTTTCCTAATTAGAAATATATACCTTCTTTCAGAATACTATTTTCACATTCCTTATTGTCATTTATAATTTATTCATTTTGTTGTATAGTAGGGAAAATTTAATATATACTTAACACAAGCTAAAAGCAGATATCTTCTTTATAACCTACCTGAATAATACAATCTAAGAATATCATTTTTTAACAGTTTTTCCTTTTTAGTAATGGCTTTATGCAACCCAAGATGACCTTAGATTTGTGATATATATATATATATATATATATATATATATATATATATATATATGATGCTCTTGATTTCTGGATCCTCTTATCTGTGCCTTAGTAGTTCTAGAATTTCAGGCATGCACCTCCGTGATCAACATCCAAAGTATTTTAATCACAATTAATTCCTCTCAATTATTCACACTGTTTTGTCAAGTACTTCTTTGCTGATTTTTTTTTCTTTTTGCCCCTGGTAAATCATGTAGTAGTGTTGTTAACTGTTGATTTTTGCTTTGATTAAAGCAAATAAATCAAATAAATATTGTGATTTTGTTTTCTTTATCATTGCATGGATCCTTTTGAATTCTTTACTTGGAGTGAAAATTTTCCTACTAACTGAAAATGTACCTTAATCTTAGCTATGAATAAAAGGGGAAGGGGCTGGAATGGAAGGGACATATGGGTGTGGAAGAGGGGACCGTGGGAGGGAATGTTTGGAGGCACAGCTAAAACCAAGGGCCATTGAGGGAGTGTATGGAAACCTAAGACAGTAGAAGCTTTCTAAAGTATATACATTTAAGAAGGTGATCAAAATGGAATCTACAACAACAACAAAACCAATAAAACAACAACAACAACAACAACAAAATACGAGGAAGACAGAGCTCCAAGTGTGCTCCTCTCATCATCAAATGAAGATTCCAATTCTTGGAATTGGTCACATCTAATCAAGTCGGTCAAAAGGGCTCCATTGGAACCTGTAAACAATCCAGGCTATTCCAAGGCTATTGGTTTCTCTCCACAAACTGATCCTAAGACTCTGTTGCTGAAGACAACACCGATCACAACTCATCGACTATGGAGAAGTTGAAACTGGTGCTGGTCTAGAGCCTTAAACACTACTAATTAGTACTTAGGGTCCTGGAAGGGACTTTGAGTGTTATAACAAAGGAGAAAAGTAAACACCAACCCAGTTACAAACTCTTCAAATTGGAGTGATGAGCTGCAATCAAGATGTGTTATTGGAACCATGGCACAAATCTTGTGTGGCTAACCAACCAGTATGTGGTTGTATTTAATGCCCACACCATGAGATAGAGGCCATTCCTAACACATCTTGGGTGACCATGAACTTGAGACTAGACAGGCCAGAGGCCTAGGAGAAATTCAAATATTAATGTTCTGCTAAATAAATGCAACAAAATGACTCCTAATTACATTTTGCTATACTCATGGATAAGTATCTTGCTCAGCCATCATCAGAGAAGCTTCCTCCTGAAGTAGAGTGCAGTAAATATACTCACAGATGGACAACGTGCAGAAAGTAAGAGACCTCAAAACATCCCGTCCTCAATGGGAGGTCTCCATCCAAGAACTTCTAAACAAAACAGGAACTATGCACAAATGAACTCAGACTGGGGCAGGAAGTACAACCCAGCATAGAGAGTGCTGGGCCGGGTGGGGTCCCAGCCCTGAGAGGGGAAGTGGAGACAAACCCACATCCCTAGTCACTAACCCAGAATGCATCTCCAGTTGAAAACCACTTGCAAATACGAAGTTAATTTTCTTTAAAGGGGTCTCACTGGTTATACAAACCACTTGTAAAGGCTAGCCCCCATGTGCACCAGTAGATGGCAGCATAAAATTAATGGCAGTTTTTGAGTTTTTTTTTTTTTTTTTTTTTTTTTTTTTTTTTTTGATGTTGTTTTGTTTTATTTGTTTGCTTTTTCCTCGGTCTCATAGCATTTTATTTGTTCATCTTTTTGTTTTGTTTCATTTTTCCCCCTTAATCTAGAGGTATTTTGGTTTCCATTTTATTTATTTATTTATTTATTAGAGCATTTCTGTGCATGACAATGTGTGTGTATGTGTTTTTGTGTTTTTCTTTTTTTCTTTCTGTTCATTTGTTTTGTCCTATTCAAATTTATTTCATTTTTCTTATTTTTCTTTTTTCTTTTATATTTCTGTTCATTTTGGATTTGGGCGGATGGGGAGTTGGGTAGGGTCTCACAGGAGTTGGGTGACAGAAATCATATCAAAATATTTTGTAGAAAAAAAATCTATTTTCAGTTTAAAAGCCATATAAAGCTGATACCATTTTAGTAAGTCTTTTTGGGGCATAACATGCCCTCTTTGGGCAATTTGAAGACATTCTCTTGGCTTTTGTAATCATGGTTGTTGTTAAACTGTTAAGTATCTGTGAAATCCGTTTGCACTGATAATGTCTCAATTTGAACTTTCCTTGGCTCAGATCCAGATCTTCTGCCATCACTGGTCTCTCTCTGCTATTCACAGTTTTCATCAGTTTTGGGATAGTCTCAGCGATGTTGCTAATAAGACTTGCCTGATAAACCTGTGCTGGATTAGCTAATCTGGGGTTTATTAATAAGCCTTTGCTGAATTAGCTGATCCTTTCCTCTCTGTTTTGTAATCATCATATATTTCTTATTTTCTTTTGCTCCTCATTTTCTTCATAGTGTCTTTTGATTTTGCTTCCAAGTTTTGATGTCAGGTTACTACAAAAAGTGAGGCTATTTTGAAATGTGTATATTATTTCTCTTTGGTACAAGCAGAAGTGTGTGAGATCAGAAGCAAAGTGAATGTTTAGTTAGAGAAGACACTTTTCCATTGTTTTTATGCACCAACAAATAATCTCTGAGGATGTTTTGCTAGATTTATTTTTAGCTCTTTGAGGGTTAATTCACTGATTTCTAAAATGGCTGAACAAACTTGCAATCTCTCCAACAGTGAATGTGAATCAGGGTTCTCCTTTCCATGCAGCTCCTCCATTCTAACTGGGGTAAGGTGAAATCTCAAAGTTGTTTTGATTTGCATTTCTCTAATTGCTAGGGACAATGAATTTTTGAGGTACTTCATATATATATATGTGTGTGTGTGTGTGTGTGTGTGTGTGTGTGTGTGTACACATATGTGTGTGTATTTAGAGAGAGAGAGAGAGAGAGAGAGAGAGAGAGAGAGAGAGAGAGAGATCTGTTTAGGTCCTTGGCCAAATTTTTATTGTCTTTTTTGTTTTTGTTTTTCCTCCTTGATTTTTGAGTCTTTATATGTTTTGGATATTAGTCTCCTATCAGATGTATAGCTAGAAAGAACTATTACCCATTCTATGGGCTTCCTCCTCACCAGGTTAACTTTTTACTTAGCCATGCAGAAACATTAGGTTTTATGAATGCCCATTTGACAGATTTCAGTATTAATTTCTTAGGTAAATAGGGTCCAACTTGAAAGTCCTTTTTTATACCTGTATTTGCAACAGACAGAGATCATTATAGACAATCACATATGATCAAAATGCCACCCTGCATCTCCAGATACATCTACAATGTAATTCCTGCTCCTAAGACTCAGGAATCTTTTTAGAAGAAGGGCTGAAAGATTAAGAGCCAGAGGTTCAAGGTGGTTGCTGTGAGATAGTATCTCTAGAAATGTCAGAATCTAGAGTCATAGTGTATCATCACCATGAATTCCTAAGCATTAGCTGAACAAGGACAACAACTGACCTCAAATCTACAAAGACCTATGGGCCACTAAAGAATTCTGAGAAAGGGCTCACTGTTCTTCCCCAGGAAAGAGCACACTAATTACTTATCCAACAGCAAATGGTCAGCCCTGAAAACATATATACAACACATACAATATACAGACCTGGAAAACACACACAAACACACACACACACACACAATCTTTCTATGATTAATGAAAAAAAGATGCCACGAATTGGAAAAAGAGCAAGAAGAAGTTTATATAAGCATTTGGAGGGAAGAAGAGGAAGGGGAAAATAGTGTAATTATAATCTAAAAAAAGTAAAAGAAATAGTTAAAAGGGGGAAAAGTGTACTAAAGAAAATTATAGAGTTAAGGTACTTATAATGTTTAAAGAATTGAGATAGATCCAATTTTTATAAGAATACATTTAAAATATAAAGTACTAAAGGAAACCACAAACATGTAACAATAAAATTCTTCCTAAGAAAACCTGAAAATCAAAGTAGTGTTTCAGAATTTTGTGAGTAGCAAACAATTCAAAATGCTTTTTCCTCATAAATATTAATTGGACATTCTTAATCCCAAAACATGAAGTATAGAACACTCCAAAAATTCAAAATTGATCATGTAATGCCATAGTTCAAACTTCATAACATTAAAGCTTATTTCCAATAAAACAGAAAAGAGTAAGAATATTATAAAAATTAATAAAATTAATAAAAATACAGATGTTCTGGTGTTTTAACCTGAAAATGTGTTATGTGTTATGTGTGAAAATATGCCAAAATATTAAAAAACAATCTGAAATCCTAATTGTTCTAACATCTTTCCTAGAAAACAAATGGTTCTATAATAAATAAAAAATAAGGGAAAATTACATTTGAGTAGCACAGGCAGTAGTATGACCAAAACATCATAGACACAAACATTAGCATACCATTTTCTTACAATTGATACAACTGAAACACATACAAAAGGGCATGCTTACAGAAAGGAAAAGGATAGAATACAAAAAAAAGAAACAAACTAAAATATACCAAGGGAAACTGGTGAGATGACTGATCAATAGAGAATTTTCACAGTCCTGGGCTTTCTTTGAAGGGGCTGGATAAACTACACCATGGTCTTATCCCACTCCAGCAATGTCAGTGTGACCCTCAGAGTTCCATGTGAGGGAATAAAAGGCCATTTCCTAAGCCTGCGCTATAACTTCATGCAGTTCTTCCAGAATCCACTGCCTCGTAAAGTACCATAAGATGACAAGTTGTTTGTTATGCCATTTTTATGAGCTTTCAAATATCAAGCTACAGGTACATGGATCATTTGGATACCCTAGCCTGTCAGTTACAGGCTCTAATTGCTTCCTGTGTTTAAACCATAAATTCCTTCAGAGTCAGTTAAGCATATCTCTTGCCTCTGTGTCTTGTCTTCCTGTGTTGGCTACTAGTTGGAGTCTTCAAGCAAGCTTGTCCTACCATTTCTCTTAGTGTCTTAAAGTGTAATACTTACCTGGGAAATATAAATGAAATATTGCAGCTATATCTCTATAAACACATTATAAGTCTGGAAATGAGGGATAATTGTGGTAAAATTAAGCAATATGCATAGTAAATGCTTCACCTCTTTGTTAGTTACCAGAGAGTATCCTAGTATTTCCAGTCCTCATTTTCACTTTTCTTTTAGCCCACTGTAGAAACCAGCATAGACTTTAAAGAGTTTAATCTCTATTGTAATCATCAATATTCAGTTTTCATGAGTCTCTTCATCTTTGCTCTTAGTCAGCTACATTATTATTTCATTCAGGCTTTCTAGTATAACATTTTCTATATTTGTGATATGTCCCACACTTTGCAATATGTCAGACATACTAATGTGTAAATCCATACATCATTTTTGTATGTGATTTTCATTATGACATGTAACATGAATTATATTTATACTAAGAATGATGGATTGAAGGCAAAATTCACATTCTAAAAGTTGTGGTTTATTAACTGGTGCATTTACTTGCCTGAAAAGTTTAAGTCAATGCAATATTCTAGAATAAGTCAAAGGGAAGTAAGACCATACAAGCCTCTTAAACTGACAAACCTGCATCAAAGGAACTACGTTTATCCCCTAGCACTACTGGAAACACAGACCCAAATCTGAGAAAATGTCAACATTCAAGAATTTTAGGGAATTAACAACTGTCCAGAAACACTTTGTAAGATCACTAACTACCTTTTCCTTTATGTCTGGGAAACACTTCCTCTAGTATTAATTTCTGTGTTTCACAAATATTTCTTACTCATAGAAGTCACAAATGCAGAGAACAACAATCTTTAGTTTGTATGAAAGATGATGTTTGGTAGGAAAAGTATTTATTGTCCTCTCTTCTCCCCCTCCCCTCCCTTCCCCTCTTCTCCTTTCTCTATCTCTCTTTCTGAGTATGTACTTAGAAACAGGAAGTAAACATTGCTTTTATTTTATCCCAAGGGGTAACTGTCATTTCCCTATGCTTGTGATTTAAAGAGAAAGTTAATGAGATCAAACGTTTACGATACATTTCCTTGCTTTTTATTAGATATTTTGCATTAAGCAATTTGTCACCTTTTCAGGAAAAGCATTTCTAGCAGGAACCCTACTCTATTTCAATGGGTTAGATACAGTTGGATACAGGTGAAGATGTTAACTGTTGATAACAGGCAACACCCATTATAAGGAATCATAGTGCTTTAGAAGTTGTATATAATATGACATAGGACTGAAGGCTCTTCTAGATAACAAGTTTAACATTTTCTATGGATGGTAAGACAGCAGTGTAGAAAAGTAAAGAAGCTACACAAAACCATCCACTCAGAATAATATCTTAAAGACAGAGATGCTAACGATGGAATGATGAAACTTAATTTTTAATAAAAAGATGTAGCTGTATATGCATATGTGTGAACACATGTGCATGTGTGTGTGCACGCACACACATGCACACACACACACACACCAACCAAGCTTTAGTCCTTGATCATTTACACTGTGCCCCTCCCCTACTATGATTCTAACCTCTTAGGTGGATGGACTAAAACATCCATAGATGACAAAAAAGGGAATCTGGGGAAGAGACATGGTATAGGTCTAACATTAAGTAGGGTTTGGGGGAACAATTCACTGAAATTTAAAAATACTGAAGATGTTCCTGGGCAGCTAAGCACATAAACTAAAAGGGGAAAACTCACAGACTATACACAAGCAAAAGGACATCTTCAAGGCTTCTGAGGGGAAAGGGAAGCCAATGAAGGAATAGAACAGCACTTATTAACATTTGATTGATGAAGGCATTAGAAACAAAAAGGGAAAATGTAGGCTCTCATGAGGAAAAGAAACAGGAATCCTTTCTTCGCTAGCCAAGTGTATTTGAAAGTCTGCCAAAAAGAATTGACCAGAAAAAGAAAGCTTACTCCAATTATCTCACAAAATTAGGAAAAATATGACAATAACAACCCAGTAGATTCTGTCTTGTTTTCATGGGAGGATGCATTTGGTTGTTTGGCTAACTCACAAGTCTGAAAGTTGGTATGCAGTCATGAGAACAAGGACCAGGGATGTGTTTGGAGACTTTGTGTGTTGGGGGAGAATAAGAGGAAACCGGCAATGAGAGCCCATGGTTTGGCAGGTGTAACTATAACATGTACTACTGAGCTTAACTTAGGTCTTATAACATGTGTTCATCCTGCGGGTCAGCAAGAAATGAACTAGGCTAAATTAACCAGTATAATAAATTTTGGAAGATGTATTTTGGCTCCATAAGAATGAAGAAAACTGTTTTTGTTTTTTAGTACTGTACTATTCTTATATCTGTTTCCCTTGCAAGAGTATGTGTTTGTGATGTGGAAAATACTTTCTGTGTACTAGGGTTAAATTAGTTGACACATTATTATAAATAATGTTAACTAGTATCTTAATGTTAGAAGAAAATGCTGTAAATTAGGAAGTATGGAAGGCTTAATAGAACTTTGTAGATTGAAACAGGATTATCAATTCATGAAATGGATAGAAAGATGATTGTTAGTGCACACATTTATACATATGCAGATCTCTATGCAGTCACCAATGAAAACATGTATCATTAGCATACTTCCTTGTGTTTGAATTGGTGGATTCCAAAGTCCATTTTCCAATAATGGAAAACAAAACAGACTTGTTTTGCCTACCTACACACACACACACACACACACACACACACACACACACACACACTCACTCACCCCACAGCCCCACAAACACACATGCATGCAAATGTATGCACACAGACACATGCATGCACACACACATAAAACACACATATATACGTGCACATACAAACATAAACCACAGTTACACACACACACACACACACACACACACACACACACACTTCTGAAATACCTTTTAGTGCCAGAAAATAAATGATGGGAAATGATAAAAGTTAGTGAATATCAAAAGGAACTCTTAAATGTCAAAGCTGAAAAGATTTGAGTAACAAAATTCAGTAATGATAGTATTTATGATGTAATTACAATGTAGGAAGAGATGTGTGCCAGACAAGACCTTTACCAAGTGACAAATGTTAATGTAACTAGAAAGAAGACATTTCAATACCATGGGTTTGCTGACAGGTTGAATGGAAAAGGGCATATCATTTCTGGGCTATTTTTGCCAACATACGTGACTTTATTCTCATTGCAGGAAAAACAAGCACAAATAAAACAACTGAGTAGTCATCTTTAAAATGGTCAAGGTCATGAAGGACAAGGAAGCTTGCCAGGCAGGAGGAGGCTAAGAGCACATAGCTAAATTATGTTCGTTTGTGGCTTACTACACATTAAAAGACTAAGAAAGGGCATTAGTAGAACATTGGTGAATTCTGCAAAGGGTCTAAAGGTCAGTCAATGTTAGTACATCACTATTGGTTTCCCAACTTTGAAAGTGTACTGTGATGACCATGATGCTAGCTTTAAGGAAAGTTGAGTTGTCAGAGTAAAGCAATTCCACATGTTACACTAGAAATATTAAAGATAAAAGTATTTCAAAATGAATAGTAAAAAAAAAGAAAGAAAATAAAAGAAAAAAATCCCTGTTTCTGTGCTTTCAACTCTGTAACAGTGCTTGCTTAATGTCCCTTCAAACTGTAAATATTTCCATATATAGAGGATAAGGCTTCACCATTGCTAAGTAAGAGTATTTATTAAGTGAATTACAAATATAGAAAAACTTTTCTTAGGCAGCTATATATGTTATTTACATCTGCTATAACCATATAAAATATGAAATAATATTTCATAAAAATACAACTTAAGTCTCCTCCAAGCTAAGATAAAAGTCAATATAGAATGCAAAAGAAAAAAAAACTAGTGTTGGATCTGAAAATGAGCCCTTGAGATATGATAAATCTAAATATCCTTTAAAATTATAGAAGGAACATTGAGTGTCTCTTGCAGAGAGCAATACAATAATTCTATGTCTAGGACATGGCCTCTTGGGTAATATATTTTCCCAAAACAGCCTATGATATAGCTTTGTCATCTGTCTTCATGATATTCAAAAGTTGCCTCATAAAGAGCTCGAAAGTGGGTTAAATTTAAGCAATATAAAATGTTGCCAATTTCCAGTTGGAGCCAGAGGAGAGAATAACATATATTTTAAATTACAATTAATAGATGAGTAATGTATGCTCTATATTGCTTGTATGGGAATACACAGATAATGCAATCCTTCAACTTGTCATTAATAAGCATCTTTGTAAAACTCAGTTTTCTCCAACTTTTACTCCATGTTTCCAAAAAAGTTATTTTCACCTTTCCTGTTCTTAACAAAACAGTTAGCTTTTGATCACTAGGAAATCATGTTGGATAGTTTTATGCCAATCAGACACAAGCTAAAGCCATCTAAAAGGAGAGAACTTCAATTGAGTAAATGCCTCCATAAGATTTGGCTGTGGGCACACCTGTAGGTCATTTTAATTAGTGAGTGATGCTGGAGAGCCTATCCCACTCTGGGTGGTGCAATCCCTGGGCTGCTGGTCACAGGTTCTATAAAAAAGCAGGCTGAGCAAGCCTGGAAACTTCAGCCCTCAATGGCCCCTACATCAGCTCCTGCCTCCAGCTTCCTGCCTGGTTTGAGTTCCAGCCTTAACTTGCTTTGATGATGAACTATGATGTGGAAGTATAAGCCCAATAAACTCTTTCCTCCCCAAGTAACTTTGGTAAAATGATATTCCATCACAGCAGTAGAAACCCTGAGACAGAATTCTTTAAACTGTAGTCTTTCAATAGGTTCTCACTATTAACCACTACCACTGAATATTTCAGATTTTTATAACATTTCTTGTGGCATGCTTTCATTGTGTCATTAAATGTAACACTACACTAAATTTCAAGAAAGCCTACATGGAGTCTTCTTTTGTTCCTCTCCTTCTTATTTTAGTTTTTTCATGTCTAAGCTGTGTGACACTAAAGTCACTGAGGATGGCTCTAAGCATCATTGTTACAATTAAAATAAAAAGGAGCTGTCAACGCCTCAGTTTCTGAAGAGGTAAATAAAAATGTTATACTTTCCTTTATTAAAGAAAACCCCCCAAAGCAAACCAACAAAACCTAAATCTACACTAATAAAAAAGCATTGGAATGTGAGGCCTCACAATCTCAATAGTTGTCTCATTATGCATACTCCAATTACAACTCTAATCAATGGTTTTGTAGGAGGAATGACTGTAAGGTCTTATAGGTATGGGAATCATATGATAAATGTTTGATCAGCATTATCAATCCTTAGAGTTAGTTGAGGCCACAGTATAAGCTGTGTGTTTAATAATCTTACCAATACTACTAAATTCTTTCAAGCTTGTGGCATAGGAATAACAGCAATGCTGAATTTGTCCATTTATTTCTTAATATGGTTGTGTTGTTATGATTTCCCTCCCCCCCAGCAGAATAAGCAGAATAAAGGAACAACTTCTCTTGCAACCTGTACTCTGACTGGCTACTGAGCTATCTTTGCTTTTGCTTATCTTAAGTGCCTTATTGCATAGCAAAGAATGGCATTTTTATAGTCATCTGCTAGAGTGATGAATATTTAAGAAATCTATAGAATATTCTTTGTGAAAAATTTAACCTTTGTGAATAATAAAAAAAAAATTCATTCTCCTATCATGGTCAATAAAATTTTCAAGCCATTTTTAATTTTATGGTTTTTAAATTTTAACTTTTTATAATTTAACTTATGACAAGTTAAAAATGAGAATTTAAAAACAAACTAAATCCCATGAAGTAAAATTGAAATATCTGTGTTTGTAAAGGATGTCCTTGGGTCTTTGAAAATGTTTCTTCGTTAGTTTAAGAAGACCTAGATTTCCCTGAAGCTCAACTTTTTCATAAGTGTTGACAATTTGTCACCACTGATGTCCACATTAATCTTTTATTTTGTCTAAAATAATACCTCTTGCTTAAGCTCAGACATTAGGAAACAATGAAACGATGCCCCATCAAGTTGATGTATGTATTGCAAATTTACCCGTGACACTTGGAAGTCCTTGTCACTTTACCTGCCTTAATATTGGACAATATAAGCACTTCTATATTTTCCCCCTAGGGGGATAGAAGAATACACATTCTTGGTTATTTTACTTTTCCAGCCATGTTTATTACACAATCTGAAAAATAAACATCAGAGAAAATTTCAATACTGAGAAGAAAGAAAATTCAATTAAAATGGCCCAGTGGCCAAAGAATAGCACTGATTATTAACAAAGACAAATGGAGAAATGGAAAGATTGGCACAATGATGAGAAAGAAAGATGCACCTTTTGGTAATAGGCTTCTGAGTTAGTAAGTATAAAAGAGAACTAACTATATGAGGGAAACTACTAACTTTTCCTTGAAAACTGTGCTAGCACTTTAAAACTTTTCAACATGCTACATTTGCCTTTCCATATGAAAATAACCGCATAGAGTAATCGTGTCCACTTACAAAGCACAGGCTTTTCGCACTTAGAGGTGTCAATTGTTAAAGTTATATACAAATTTATGAAATCACGTGTCATTAGCTCCATTATTAAGTGAAGAAAAAAATAAAGTGTACACATCATAGCCCTCTTCATTGGCATACTCCTTTCTTCATAGAATTAACTTACATTGGCCTTTTGTGTCCTGTAAAGAGTTAGTTGAGTAGGCACACTGCAGCAACCTCCTGGAGTAAGTAGATTTATACTAATTCTGCCAGTTTGGGTCTGTTTGACTGCTCAAATGAGATCTCTGAGCCTTTACCCTTCCTTCAGTAAACTCAGTTTCTAATAGTGATTCCCTTATTGGAACTGTCTGGATGTGATTTCATCCTACATGTGTTCTGTGTTTTATTTGATACATAGCCATCCTAGCCCATAAGAATTCACAGCTGTGGCTATAGTTGAAATAGGCTTTGTTATTTGACATGTTGGGTCAGAAAAGATTTTGGAGTCATTGATCCATAAAATTTCTTCATAGGTTTATCAGAGTCTAGGGAGATCAATAAAGATGAACTTCAGATGGTCCAAATATTAACATATTAATTTAACTATTGAAATAACTGCTTTCATAGGTCTGATTTCATCACAGGTGTTTCAAATAAAGTAAATCTGTCATTTAACAAGAGGATCACACCAAAGTTAACAGAGTGGTATGACTTGATAGCTATCTAAAGGTTGAGGGCTTAGTAGGATGTGCTTTATTCTTTGGACTTCCTAAAGGGGCCTCCTTTTGTCTGAAGAGAAGACTCAGACATAAAAGCTCTTGAACAAAGTGGCTCCTGTAGTAAAGTGTTTAATTCCCTCTGCTCTCCCTGAAGAGATTCTGCTATTCTCTGAACTCTCGGCCAGATTTCCCCATTATCTTCCTCCCTGATGCCATTGAACTTAAGAGCCAGAGCAAAGCAACACAGTGTCACTGTGTCCTAGATATTCTTCCTTCAGGTTGGTCCTGACCATTTCAGGCATGGGAGATATATATATATATACCTGTTTGCTTGTTGCAGTTCCATTCACTCTTCTCTGTCCCTTTGGAGAACATGTCTTTAGATCTAAAGTTTAAGTCCCACAAGAAAGATGGATTGACAGTGATTTTTCATGTCTGGGGGATGTTGTAGAGAACAGAGATCAGGCCAGATGGTATTGAAAACTACATTGTAGTTCTAGGCTATCATCCAGCTTCAAATTCTGTTGTCTGTGGAGAACAAAACATTTGAACTGGACTCTTGTAAGCCAGGATTTACTCGTGTAACCGCATCAACATATAGAGATGGATTATTAGTCGTTGTTCTATTTTGTATTTTGAAACAGAGTCTTGTATTTAGGCTGGCCTTGAACTCCCAGTCCTCTACTTCTACTTTCCAAATCTGGGATTATGGGGAGTGCAGGATTGTATCAAGTTTTCAGTAGATTTTTTTTAAATATACTTGCCATAAATAACTTTTCTGGGGTAGGTCTGAGGCAGTAGTTGCTAATACTCAATGTGAGAACTAGATCAGATCTGGGGAGAGCAGCATGAATATTTACATGTATCAAAGTGCCTTCTGGAACTGAATTTACTAATAGGTTTTACTAGTGAGCAGTGGAGGGGTATTTTAACAACTAAAGTCAAGGAGCAAAGTTCAATAAGATTCCCCACCCCCCATTCCTGTAAGACAGAAGGATGATAAAAAGCCTAACATGATGCACAAATCAAGAACCATGTCTATGGTAACCAGGTTTATGTGTAGATGTGTGGAAACAGATTGTGGTAACTTTGTCTTTTCAAGATTCTTTGCCAATAACCCTTTCATGAATTCAAAACTGAAATTTACAGAGTTGGGTATTGTGAACAACATAATCAGATAAGCAGGAAACAAAATTTAGATAAAATTCAATGGCAACTCCTATGCCCAGAATTTGCTTTTAATTATTACTTTTTTATTATTTGGAAGTTGTCTTTAAGTTTTATCAAGACAAATAACTTTTGGAGACTTCTTTATTTATTATTTACTTATTTATTAGACAGTATTAATGTGTAAGAAGAATAAGAAAAATGCCTCAAATTGGCCTGAGGCCTATTCTCTTCCTGAGGATAGCTGACTATATTGTGAGCTTCCCAGTATGAATGGGAATGCCTGTGGACATCTTTCAGAAGATTCAATGCCATTCCTTATGACAATACATTATTTTTAGAAATAACTAAGACAAATCTACTCACTCTTATTAGAGACTATAACTCCATGTATTTTTGTCTGAATCTAAGCTTGTCCATCCTGTAGCTTGTGGACGGCAATGCGATCAAGGATACTTATTCATGCAGCCCAACATGAACTCAAAAACCTGCCTCAGAGATGATGAGAACTTCTTTGGTGGTCACTTGATTGCATGGTTGCTAGACATGTACTTTTCAGACAATAATGTTGAGTCACAATGTCAAAATTTTGGACATGCCTGGAATTGTAAGAAGTAAGCCCAATATCTCTGGCTTTATGTCTACATAACCATCCAATTTTAATTAATTATTTCACTGTTAAAACATAAAAATGTTAGGGATTATGAATGACCTTGAATCTCAAGATCCCCATAGTTTTACTCCTCAGGGAGTGACAGTGAGTTGAGAACATATGTGAACATGAGTTAGACACCATAACAATGGCATCTCTGGTTATATATAGCAAACGTTGTCTCCATGGCAGGCACCATGGAAAGGGCATGTTCAAAATTTGTTTATTTACTTCTCACAACTATCATCTACATATGAAAAAACTGAAATCACATGTTAATCAGATCAGCTCATCCCTGCAACCTGTGCTTCTTCATGTGTGAGAATGAAAACGAAAAAGCAAACAGAAAAATACTATGTTAAAAATCTACATAAATATGCAAGGGTTAGTTTAAAATTCAGGAGACATTCTTTTGAAAATGGATTTGTATCTGTTTTAAAGAATAGTATAAACCTGAAAATATTCGTGTGTTTCCTTAGGATGTTATCCTGTAGTAAGAATGATTTCTTTCTGCAATTTAATATATAGTTTGGCCTACCGTTCTTTGGAAATGCATTATTATACTACCAAAGGTGTTGTTGTTTAAAGTAATTGTACCCGCTACATGAAAAAAAAAAAAGATTTATAAAATAGCAAAGGGCTACATAACAGTCCACAAATAGCAATACTACACATACTTGTGGTAAGTTGACGGCTTTAGTGAAAGTAAAATAATACCCATTTTAGTCATTGATATGTGGAATTATCAAGAAAACCATTGGGTTTAAAACTCCCAATTTTTGCTCTAAACTTTTTTTTTACTATTTGCAGAAGGAAATAAGTGTGCATTTGCTGAGGGTTTTCTCATTCAAGTGTTGTACTTCATAATTTTCACAAAAGGTTCAAACTTAGTGTACTGAGAAGACCTTTTGTGAAGTATCAGACTATCTTTATCTCACCAGAGGAAGGCATTACAGCTGAGTGTGACAAATTGAGGATTAAATGTCTGTCATGTTGACTCAGTAATTTCATACTGTGATCTATTTGGAAAATTCTATACATAAATAATCTGACTCTTGTTCAAATTATGTCATCTTCAAACTTTTATTAGAAGCTACCATTCTGAGAAGCTGAGCAACCACAGAAGAAAAAGTGTAAAAAGTTTCTCCTGATTTTTGGCTAAAATATTACTTGAGAAAGTACACATGTGATTGTTAATTTTGGTGATAACTTGAGTTGAATAATTGGTTTTCCCATGTTTGATGTCTTTGTGGGTACAATATCAGGGTTCGTTTGTTGAACACAATTATACACCGAGTCTTTTGAGTTGGCAAGTCATATGTTTAGTATTGGGAAGGATTAAGAATATACTTGTAATATGCATGACAGGTTTGGCTTCCATTCTGAATTTCATTCCCTCTGACATATTTGTGTTCCATTGCTTTTGTTCTGCCTACTCATTCTTAAAGCAAGAAAGGCTATCTTATTTCTGGCTTCTCACTCCTTTCTTAGACTCCCGAATCTTAGAAAGTTACCTGGACTGATAGCTTCAGGAATGAAACACTGTGGGAACATTGAGAGAGGGAAAGAGCTCTAGTATGAATGTGCAATTATTTTCACTCTGAGTGATGTGTCTACTTCTGTTAGGTTATAAGAAAAGATGTATTTTTTTTCCTTAATCTCGATATCTCTCCACTTCTCTTATTTACTGGACTCTGCTCAACAGCATGGAGGGTTCCCCCCTCTCCAGTGAAAATTCCTGCTCCTGGCCTACCCTTATCTGGAGAAAGTCCCTCTGCCTGTAGAACTGACCTTATCTGAAAGCTGTCTCTGAACCACAGGCCTGGTTTATTTTTAGTTTGACTCTTGGCACAGAATCCTGCCAGAAGACTTGTGCTAGGAGTTCTGCTATAGGATCCTACTTCCACATAGGAAGCCTTGTGATTGGAATGTGCCACTTAATGCAAATTAGTGTTTATCACCAGGCACTCAAATTCCTATATATTCCATATACTCTGAAAAAAAAAAAAAAAAAAGAATTGATTTCACCAAAGTCTTCTCCTGGAGGACTGTCTCCATCATGTTCTCAGGTTATACAAAGATCTCTGTTATTTTTGTGTCATGGATTGATGGCCAGAGGACTGCAAAGATAAAAGTGGACCCCCACAGTAGATTCACTCACCCATTTCTCTAATATTCTTCAGTTAGGTCACTTGATCTATTTAAGCCTTGAGGATGGCACATGTATATGAAGAATGGATTGTCATACATTCAAGTAAATTCTAGTCAAATGAGATGAAATTATATTGCTGTGAACATGAGGTGCTGTTTATTCAAGAAAATATAAGGCCTAAATCTGATGCAGAATCAAAATTAACTCACGAGTTTCTCAAAATTAAGAACACTCATCCTTACACAAAACTATTAGTAGTGAGTGGCTATTTCCAGGTTTATGATAAATACAAGTGGCATAAGAACCACTATTAAACATGGGGACAGGTACTGTATTTTTCTATCTCAAACAGTAGCATGGTCCTCTTTCCTGTAGCTAGAAGCAGAGTCTTCCAAAGACACACAAACTTACTTTTTAGCTTCACTCACCATAAATGGGCAGACTGTAGTTTTTCTTCTTCTTTTTTTTTTTTTTTTGATTATTATTTTTTTTATTTTATATGTCGATCCCAGTTCCCGCTCCCTCCCTCCCTCCCTCTCCCTCCCTCTTACCCTATATCCCCCCCCTCTCATGCACCCTGATCACCCTCCCCTCCCATCCCCCACCCCAATTCCACATTTAGAGCAATGCCATCAGGTGGGGTCATGTGTTTTTCTTAAAAGAAAACAGAAGTTAAAAATGAAGAAAATCAACAGCTAACTTTTGCTGAATATCTCCTGTGTCAAAATTCTTAATGTTTTTTTTTTGTTTTTAATATATAATGATCCATCTAAGAGCCACAGACTATCTCACAAAAACACACACACACACACACAAAGAACAGTTCCAGGAAAACCTCTCTTCAAGCTGTTTGTTGGTCAAGGGAATCCTTCAAACAACTGCCATTATACTGGCTGCCTCCCAGAACTTGAAGGTAAGATTCTGTTGCTAAGGGCACACATACCTCAGATACAGAACTGAGAGAAATCAAACTAGAACTGACCTGAAAGCCTTCTTCCTGAAAGCTATTTCTCAATGTTCTCAATGCCAAGGAGGAAAAGCAATCGACAATCCTGCCCACTTGTAAAACCTGCAAACTACTATGGTGATGACTACCATACCAAATATCCCCAAAGATACAGAAGTGACAGTGACATTTATATATTAGGAACAACCAACAACTCTCTCATTGGGCTTATGGCCCACTAAATAGGAGAAAATTCATGACTGGCAGTGTAAACCTATCTAATTACCCGTGGTTGGTGGGTTATGAACTGTAGCTAGACAGTAGGATCATCAGTTTTCTAAAAACTGTATATGCTTTAACTGCATTCCAAATACTTCTCCTTATACCCACAAATAACTGTAGCTCTTGACCATCATCAAAGACGCTTCTTTTTGAAACTAACAAAGAGTAACAGAAAGCCACAACTGGTCAAAATGCAGAAAAACCTGAGATGCCCATCTCCAACTGACACACTAATAACAGATCTCTTATATGTAAGAGGGGAAGATACTTCTGAGATTATAGGACCAGGATATCTGGTTTGAAACAGTGTCTTTTATATATGGAAGGAAAACTATACCCACAAAACCTCAGAAATATGATTGTCCACTATGACAAATACAATGACAACACCAGTTGACCTCTAGCATTGATGGATGTATTCTCATAAGACTCTACTCCTAGATGAACAGTTTCAGGTAACTAATGATTTCTGAGAGGTAAGTCTTTTAGGGACAAGACCCTGGCAGATTGTCTAATTGCAAGTGGTCAGCTTTAAACAAATTTGCAAAGGAGCAACATTCAATGGACACAGTTTGCTATATGCAAGTGTATATAAAACAGTAATTTAAAAAGTGCTTATGAATTTTATTGGAAGTAGGGAGGGTTACTGGAGAGTTTGGATGGGGAGAGGGAAAATTTGAAATAATGTAAATATTGTATAAAATTCTTAAATAATTATTCAGTCATCCCATCCAACTTGAGAGATATTTTATTTTTCTTGAGTCCACATATTAAAAAAACCCTGAGACTCAGTGAGGTGAATTTTTCTAAATAATACATTTAGAAGTAGATGGGAATGTTTTGATTTTTGGGGGGCCATACTTTCCATTGCATCCTGTAACTGTAATAGATTTGTGTAAAACCAAGTATTATCAGGCTAAAACTGTTTTTGTGTGTGAATATGGTATTTTAATGTTCTCTGATGACCACTGCTTCTCCTCCAATGTTAATACTGGATAAAATTCCACTAATATTTTATGCTGGAGTGAAATTTTCTGCTCTTCCTGAACATTTTTTTTTCAAAGACAAGCTGAATAAAATATTTCCTATTCACTGCTCTAATCAATGCCCATGGTCACATTCAATGGTTGTTCTCTGCCCTCTGTCCCCAGACCTTCCTGACCATAAGACACATTCTCATTTTTCCCATGCCTCCTTCATGGTTTATGTTACAATTGTGGTCATGACCATTAGTTACTCTTTGAGTCCTTAGAGGTGAGCACCCTGCTTATATCTTGAAAGGACTCAACACTCATTTTAAATGCAAAGTCAAATTTAAAATTAATTTTCAAACCACAATACTTTGCTGAGAATTCAAAGGCATCTAATTTCTTTTCTTTTAATTTTTGTTATTGTCCTTTTGCTTTGAGACAGGGCACTATACAAGCCAGTCCATTCTCAGATTCACAGTGTGGTTTAAGATGGCCCAGGATTGTAGCTCCTTCCTCATCCACCTGTTGGGTGCTGAGATTGGAAGCATGAGCTGCCACATCCCACTCAGGTACAGGTCCTACTTTTGATTGTTTGCATCTGGCTGGATTTTTTTTTTTTTTTTTTGAGATTTGTTTGCTTCTGAGTCCTCCCAGTTCTGTGTGCTGGTACTGTCAAAGATCCAGAGTGATGCACTGATCCCCAGTGCAGCATAGGTTTTTTAATAAATCCTCTGATAAGCTTTTGAAACTGGAGCTTCCTGCTTTACTACAGTCAGTTTTGTAGATGGATGTCACCAGGGCCTTCTCTTTAGTTTCAACTCCCTTTCTAGGATTGCATTTCTTTCCTTAGCTTCATTTATGAGTCTGCAGCCCTTCAAAACCATATGTTGCGTTGGGATGGCGCTTTCCCCTAGTAGCAGTAGGGCATAATTATTTTTTTAACACTGTGTTATTTAATGGTCCCTTGGTTATACAAGAAAACTGGTAATCTCACACATGCAAGCAATTGTAGCTCCAGTAGCTAAAGATTTACTACAGGCAAGTACACATTAACAAGCTGGTTTTCAGAACTCCTCTATTACTTCCTGGTGTTAAATCAGAAGATTACCTGAGTTTGAATCTTAAGCATGTTTCATAGCTTGATAGATAGCTGTGTGCACGTGCATGTGTGTGTGTATGTGCATGTGTGTGTTTGTGTGTGTGTTTGTGGTGTGTGTGTGTGTTGACCAGGGTAAGTACCGGAGTACATAATCTAAGAGAATGACACTTTGGAATTTAGCTTGTCTTTGCCATTGTTACTATGTCACATGCCTGTGATCACTTTTCCCCGCTAAATGCATCCTTCTGTACAAAATCCAGTCATGAAATTTGCCTGCTTAGAGATAAGGTGAAAGCTCTGTCAGAGCACTTAACCACAGGTGTAAAACTGTGATTAAAAAGAGACTGCACATTTAAGTAACAGTAATTAGAAGTGAATTCTTAATTGCAAAGTTACAGGAGCATTTAGGCTTTGCTGTGCTATCCCAAGCCTTTGAAAGGTGCTATATAAATGCAAATTGCTTCTCCCATCATTCATGCCATGCATTCATGCCATTGAAATGTGCATTTATAGGGAACTAAGCTTAATAATAAAATACTAAATATAAAATATCTATTAAAAAGAGCTACATTTCCATCAGCCAAGAAAAGTTTATTTTGGTATTACCCTTTAAAGCATATTCCCATGAAGATGAGATGCAAGCTCTGTCTTTATGTCTGATTAAGAGAATGAAGCATGCAGCTAAAATCCTTCAGACTGACAAAACTACAAAACAGCAAACAGTTTTTAAAAATATAGCATTACTGTCTAGCAGCATTTAAATCTGGCGCTTCCAGACAGTGTAGCATGCTTGCTGTGGCACATTCACAGCCTGCTGAGTATTTCAAGAATATATTCTACGACTCACAAAAAGAGGAAATGGTGAGATATCAAATATTCTGTGCATAGAAGTATTTCTTTCTTCATTTTGGCCTCTTAGTACAATATCTGCATCAGAAGCTTGGTTACTTTGATTTTGTGAAAATCATGGGGAAATAATTATGGCCACATCCATAAAATTATATGCCAGAGATACAGGAAATTAATGGATGCTAAGAGAGAGGTAACCAGTTTTCTCCAGGGATGAGCCTCCTGGTAGATTATCCAATCCAAATAGCCTAAATTCACATAAATACAGGTAACCCCAAAAGGGCTCAAAAATGATATCTATTTATCCATCCATCCATCCATCCATCCATCTATCTATGTATCTACCTACCTACCCATTTATCTATCTCCATAATCATCATCTAATATAGTGTGTATTGTACATAAGAGGAGGTCATGAATTTGAAAGGCCATGACTCAGATACAGAAAAATTTGAAGGAGTGTGATGGTAAGGTGGTAATTGTATAAATACAGTACTCATGTATGAAATATGTCAGAAAATATATGAATGACACCATGTTTTATGTATTGGTAAATAACAAAAATATTTGAGGTCAGTGAATATCTTTCTCTGTGTTTGTATATGAATATTTATGTATGTGTGTATGTACTGTGTACAGTGTGTGTGTGTGTGCGTGCATGCGTGCTTGCATGCGTGCGTGGGTGTGTGCATGCATGCATGCGTGTGTGTGTGTGTGTGTGTGTGTGTGTGTGTGTGTATGTGTGTGTCACTATGTAGCCCTGTTACTCACTGCTCTTGGACTCATGTTCATGCTTGCAATACCAAGGACTAGGATTACAGCCATGGGCTACAATGGCTGGCAAGGCAGGTGATTATTAAACATGTATCCACCATTGTGTCATTTGGGGATGTTGTTAAAATAGATTCTAGGTCAGTAGAGTGAAGTGAGACTAAGCTTTCACTTTCCTAGCAACATTTCTTCTAGTGCAGATGCTATTGTCCTCAGAAGGCTTTAGCAAGGGAATCTACAAACTTTTTTCCCTATAGAACCAGATAGTAAATATTGTAGGCTTTGTGGATTATGAGGACTCAGTCACACATAGTCAATTCTACTATTGTAGCAAGGCTGACATAATCAGTACATAAATTAAAGAAAAATGGATTTAACTTTTCAGCAATTGTTTGTAAAAGTTGTTTCAGCAGTTGTTTCAGCAAGATGTTTGTAAAAATTACAACTATGAAAGTTTATCTACACTTGGCAGGCTCTGGTATGTGTGTGTGTGTGTGTGTGTGTGTGTGTGAGAGAGAGAGAGAGAGAGAGAGAGAGAGAGAGAGGGAAATTGAGAGTACTCTTTCCTTTGTCCTTTATCAGCTTTGTTTCTCTCAATTTCCTGTCTTTATTTCCCATGTTAAATCACTCCAAGATAATAAAAATATAAGTTAAAACCTAATAAATTCACAGAATCCTTAAGAGACACCACAAAGGACAGAACTGTAAACTGTAGCACAAATAATAAAAACCCAGAGATGTGTATTGGGGTTAAAGCTGAAGATCAGAGAAGCAAAGCAGCCAGCCACTAGAGAGTCCTCACCTCTACCAATGCTCAGACTGAAGGAGTGATCTTCTGAACCTCAAAGTACACTGCTCTCCACCAAACCTCAGACTACTTAGCTCCTGTCTTCTCCCATTTTATATTCCTCTCTCTGCCAGCCATATCACTCCTGTGTCCACCTCCCTAGTGCTGGGATTATAGACTTGCCATTCCAAGTGCTGGGATCAAAGGTGTGAACTCTGTTTCTCTTTTAGACTGATTCACTCATATGTAGTCCAGGGTGGCCTTGATCTCACAGAAATCCATCTGCCTCTGTTTTCTGCGTGCTGGGATTAAAGGAGTGTACCACCATGGCCAGGTCTCTCTGGCTGTGGCTACTTTTGCACTCTGATCTTCAGGCAAGATTTATTAGGTCATAAACAAAATATCACCACACAGAAAGGACTATAAAGAAATAGAGTTCCTTTATGCATTGGGATACTTCATTATTTTTCCAATTTTTAATAATTCAAATACTGGGATAATGTAACAAAATTACTTAATCAAGTATTTCTTAGATACCAAAGTTGACATGTACAATTACATTCTCCACATGCAGTATTTTTCCATTTCTTGGTTCAGATTGTTCTCCCTTTTGTGTGTAGTTCTTATTTTTCTAATTACAATCTTTGTGGTGGAGTTGACATTTCACTCAATCCAGGAAGTAAGTTCACATTCTCTATTGTGCAGTGAGAAACCAAACAGTATCAATAACTGCTTTATTTTGGTCTAAGGAAAAATCAAACTAAGATATGTGCAAATTGTTACAATTTTGCTTTGGTCCAATTTACATTGCTAAAATAGAATATTAGATCCCAGGGATTTATAAAGAATAGAGTGGACAGGTCTGGCCTTTGAGACATTCCCAGAGCATGAGGGTTGTCATCTTCCTGGCTATTGGTGAGGTCTTTTTCTGTACTTTAAAATGGCACAATAAAAAGAAGGCAAGGGTGAACACATGAAAAAGATTATACAAGGAGCAATACAACTCTACAATTGCCCATATTACAGTAAATAATCCAGCCCTGTGGCTCCAAGAATTCACTCTAAAGAAAGGCATCAACCCCATTCCAAACACATACTGGCTCCTTTGGGGCCCCAGCTTCCAATCCTACCACAATGTGAATCTATATTCAGCCAAAAAAAAAAAAAAGGTGGGGGGAGAATTAAAGCATGACATAATTGTGTCATATTAATTAATTTGACAAGTAAGACATTAAGATTTTTGAGCTTCTTTCTCTGGCTGTGCCTTCTGAAAGGTGGTTTTGGTCACTTCGCCTTTTTGGTATCAAGAATGGTCTGATCTGCTAAACCGCCCACTGAGAATATTCTCTCTCTCTCTCTCTCTCTCTCTCTCTCTCTCTCTCTCTCTCTCTCTCTCTCACACACACACACACACACACACACACACACACACCCACACACACACACACACAAAATGTATTATCTGGTTTATTAAGACAGGGATCCTCTGTGTAGCTCTGGATGTACTGGAACTCACTTTGTACACCAGGCTGGCCTGGAACTCAGAAGGTCCACCTGTGTCTGCCACCTTAGTGCTGAGATTAAAAGCATATGCAACCATGCCCAGTGTGAACTCACATATTTATGAGAAAATAATTGATTTTGGACATGAAATAACTGCCTTTCAGTTTGCATAGATGAAGTTCACATGCTGTTTGTGGAAAAGCATCTGACACGACTGTAATACCCATTTGGAAACAAGAAAATAAACAAATGCATACTTGATGTACAAAATATCTCATAGTTTGAAGAATAGGTGTGTGTGTGTGTGTGTGTGTGTGTGTGTGTGTGTGTAGCTGTAGTAAATTTTTAGACTTTGACAAGATAGAAATCTGTCAAATTTTATAAACCGTTTTCTTTGTAATTTTTTTCAGTAAAATATAGGAATAGTATTCTACTAAAAGATGGACAGTATGTATTTTTATATACACATATGAGAAAGGAGAGGTTTTTGTAGGGTAAAACATGAATAATTTTAAACAATATAAAATAGATAAATAACGTTTGGTTTTGCAATGGAAAACATATAAAAGCTTTCAAAAAATTCTATCAAAATCAGAAATTTCCCCACTGGTCAAGAAAAGTGAAGAGTAAAAAGCAACACGTGACTTCTGGTGGAAAGCTCCTACTCCATCAGATGCCAGGCCAGCACTCTAAATCTCAGACTGGTGCCTAGCCTAATAGTCATCAGAGGGGCTTCCTCCAGCAATTGATGGAAACAGAAGCATTGACTCACAGCCAATGGGGAATCATTCAGAAGAAAGTGAGGAAGGATGATAGAAGTCAGAGAATTCAAGGATACCAAAAGAAATCTCACAGAACTAACTAACCTGGGCTCCTAGGAACCCACAGAGACTGAATTGACAACCAGGAACCTGTATGGGACTGACCTAGACCCTCTGCAGATATGTGTAGCTTGGTCATCTTGTAGGACTCCTAACAATGGGAGCAGAGAGTGTCTATCACTCTTTTTGCTGGCTTTTTGAGTCCTCCTCCTCATACTGGTTCAGCCTTAATGCAAGGGGAGATGCTTAGTCTTATTGCAACTTGATATGCTATGCTTTCTTGATATCCCTGGGAGGCTTGCTCTTTTCTGACTAAAGATGGAGGAGGAGTGGATGAAGGGTGGTCAGTGGGGAGGTAGATGGGAGGAACTGGTAGGAGAGAAGGGAGGGGAAATTTCACTCAAGATGTAAAAGAAATAAATTAATTAAAAATCCAAATACCCTCCCAAAATAATTTAAAAAGCATTTATGTATGAGTTCCTCTTGAAATATGTGTTCATCACTTTAATATTGTTCTGGAAGTAATAGATCAGATGAATTATGAGTGATTGGAAATTAAAGATTGTTTCTTCTCATTTTAAATATTTGAAAACGAAACAAATGTTACCTGAATATGTAAACAATAATAAATTCAAATATGGTTCTATAAATTAAGTTTTATTGAAAACTTATATTTTTTGTGCATGTGCAATGTGTGGCTACATTGATTAGGGTCACAGCAGATATCTTGCATATCAGATATTTGCATTACAATTTATAACAGTAGCAAAATTACATGTATGAAGTAGCAACAAAATAATTTTATGCTTAGAGGTCAGTACAACACAAGGAGCTTGATTAAAGGGTCCCAGATTAGGAAGGTTGAGAACCACTGTTCTAACAGATTTGCTACCTGTCAATTTACAGGAAAGAAAAATGAAAACTTTATCAATATTTTGTCCCTAGAATGTAAAATGCTTTATGGCCTATATCTTTATGCTTCACTAAAACTTGTTTACCTCCACCATAGATTTTTAAACCTCTAATATTAGCAAATGTAGCCAAGAATATTATGCAAAATTGGAAAGATTTTGTAGGAAAATATCAAAGACTAGGTTGAACATCTGGAATTTATCTGGTCCAAAATAGAGAAGTTTTTGTGCATATTAACAGAGTTTGTACATGCTGTTTGCTAGGAACTTTTGGAAGAGCTTTGTGATCCTCCTAATCTTTGTTTAGTTAAGAGTTGTCTCACAAATCCTAGGTAGTTTGGGAAATAGGCATTTTTTGCTATCCTTTCTCCGGACGTAAGGAATTGAGACTTCAATAGGTTGCAATTTACCCACTGTCATCCAAAATGCAAATAACAAAGTTAACAGGTGACACGTTGTATTTAGAAACATATATACATGCAAACACGCACACACACACAACACACACACACACACACACACACACAGAGAGAGAGAGAGAGAGAGAGAGAGAGAGAGAGAGAGAGAGCTACAATTTTAAAAATGCTATGAATTTGAAATAGGGGAAGGGAGGTACATGGGAGGTTTGGGAAGGAGGTAACAGATCAGGACAATTATATAATAATCTCAAAATAAAAAAGTATTTAAAAAATACAACTACCACCACAACAAACTAGCTAGGTTAATTTGACTGTTGGACCAATGTTTTAACTGTATAATAATGTAAAACAATTTGCAAAGAGAGTACTGACTGTTTTGAATATTTATTGAGCATTTGGTGATTTACTCATGATCTCCTAAGCTGGTCTAAATATAGCATTGCTCCATTACAAATGAAATGAAAGTTTTGGATATTTTTATGGATGTCATGGAGAGAATATTTCTTTAAAACTTGATTTCTCCATCATCTTCAGTGCTGGGCAACAGAGAAATTAAATTCAAACAGCCAAATTCAGACAAATGAAGAATATTTTCTCTACTCTTAAGTCCTTCATGAATCATAATATAGGTCATTGTGCCAACACTGAGGACATGTTGCTTTTAATTTCTGAAACATAAATTGTGGCTTTCTGTCTTTCTTTCATTCAGTGGCTTCAATATCCTTTTTAAAAATGAAATAATTCTTGTGTACAAGAGATTTTAGTTATATGTTTAAAACTATTTTTCACTGATATATTTTGTACATGAGCACAGGTAAACTCAGATGAGCAGGGGGTCATCTGCATTGCATGTACATATTCCTGAAATTAAGTACATTATCAGGTCTTTTCAACACTGCATTTGGTTATCAAAGGGAACACAGATTATGTACATAAAAAAATATTACTAACATCAAGATTTAGGAAACTCTCCTAAATCAGGTCAAGCTGCTCCCAGTTACTCCCCATTGGCTGATTTTACTATATTCATGGTACACCTTGGGGTTTGGACCGAGTAAATTCTGCTGGTGCTGCACATAGTCTTTCTGAAAGCCAGCTTCGGGAATAAAACCTACTGTGGCCAATACAGAGTTAGGCTTACCAGGGTCCATTTGTTTGGACCTGAGGAGATAATAAGAAGTGTTCCTTGAGTCTGTGAATTATTCTTCCTCTTTGCTGCAGCAGAACCATCAACTGCATGTTTGCCCAGATAATATGGGGGGAGGGGTCTTTTGAATGGGTAATTGGTAACCCAGGTGGAAACCTTATTTTGACAGTGGAGTAATAGGTTAATTTTGTATTAGGGAATGCATCGTCGGTGTAGACAATGTTTTGTTTTGTTTTGTTTTGTTTCTTTCACATAATGCGTTGTCAAGCCAATTCCCATTTTCCAGGCATTTTACTTCCTTAGCATGTCAGAGATTTTGGTAAACAGGCCATGCCACTTAACTGTATTCACTACTCTTCATCTACAGCAGAAATGCTGTTTGTCTTGTGAAGAGGAGCTTAAATGTTCTATTTATAATTTACAGGAAGGTTGTGAGAGCTAGCCTGGAGTGCTTATGATTATAATCAGATGATAAAAAAAGTAATGAATGTCTTGTAGGACTTGCTCATTATTGTTGATCTCAAGCACCACATCATTTAAATTCAAACAGCAATGCTTTCTGCTATGAAAAATTGCCCAAAGGGCAAAGAACTGTCTCCAGGGCTATTCGCTGATGTACATTAAAGCCTTGTGGGAAACAGATTTCCTCTGACAATAAAAAAGGGAAGGCTATAGTGTTTGTCGAAATTTATTCCTTTCAATAAATAATTTCCAAATGATTTCATTGGGTAATTGAGGCTTTTCAACCATGAATTCACAGAAAATTAGGACAGAAAGACAAATTGTGATATTTACTAGTATCTAAATATGAGAATAGCCTTCACTAACCTTCTATAAAAGTGAACAAATAATTCTTAAGCACCTCCATGTTACTTTCTCATCATATCTCAGGTTGTGAACTGTAAAGTTGCTTATAAACTAATGAAAATATGAGTTTTGACTGTATAACCACTATATAACATAAGATTAAAAGTGTGTTTTCTTTTGATGGCCTAGAGAAGAAAAAGAAACACACACACACACACACACACACACACACACACACACACGTACATAGTTGGCATAATAGGAAAAGTTAATAATAAAACTACACCAAAGAGGAAAACAGAAATTACAGTTTGGAGAAAAAAAATAAAATATTTGTGTTGCCTATTTTTTTTTTAAATGGTTACTCTGTGGGGTGGGGACATGTGTACCTAGGTGGGATCAGAAGAGACGTCTGTGATGTCTCTTCTCTCCTTCTACTTTCACAAGGACTTTGGCTATTGAACTCAGGTTTCATGCTTGCTTATGACAAGTACCTTCATATGTTGAGTCACATCTCTTTATTTCTTACATATTAATGAATATTTGCATATTAATGAAAACAGATTGTTTTATATTATGTCATACTTGTATTATAATGTTATGTATTTTCAGACTTTAGCTTAAAATTTCACTTTTATTAAAGTTTGGGTTACTTCATTTAGTTATTTGTATATAGGATGAGTATCACTAACAAAAACTGAAAACAATAATTCAACTTTCTTTTAGTTCTTGTGAATACGTGCAAGGGATTAATTAACATTAAAAAAGAAAAATAGCCACAGCCTTTAGCTCTGATATGGCTGCTATTACCATTTTATACATGGTACAATTAAGATCCAAATAGGCAAAAATAAATGATTGGTTAGTTTGTTTTAAAGAATTCCCCACACTTGCTGTTTATCTTTTTTTTTTTTTTTTTGAATAGTTTCAGTTGTGGGAAAGGCCAATATTTCATTGTTAATGTTATAAATACTATAAATGACTTCTGTATATTGACTTAAAATTAGAATTCTTATTTATATTAATGCCACTCATATGGCAAGATGCAGCAGATTTTTGTGTCAAGGGAACGTGGGAAGACTTCTTCGAGTATACCTTATATCCCTCTTAGTGCATTTCTGACAACAGATGCATGCATACTACAAATCATAATTATTAGGTGTAGCTCAAGAAAGGCATTTCTCCCTGTGCTTTCACTAATATCCTGATATTTTCCAACACTGGTGATGTACAAATAGTACAATAGTTAGAATAGGGGCTTTTCACATACTTTCCCTATTCATTTTCTGCTATTTAAATTACTCATTAAATTATGCCTGCTCTACCAGAAAAAACAAAAACAAAAAAATAGAAAACAAAAACAAAAACAAAAAGCAGTGTTGTCTTCATTTAGAGAACTATAATGTCCAGAATGATACTCTCAAGTGCAAGTTAGTTTTTTAAAGTTTATATTTAAATTAATTAAAATTACATGATCATGTTGTTCATTACACTGATCACAGAATAGTCTCATAGGCAGTATGTGGCTAGTGACTTATTCAATGGTCAGTGAAGATTTACAGCAACTCAGTTTTGCTCTACTGGGGAACCTATGATTGTTCCTGGAGAAAAAGTCATGACCATTAATTTGTTTATTAACCCATGTTTGAAGGATCACAAGTCCCAATAATTTTGCCTTCATTACAGGAAAACACAATTTGGAAGTCAGAAGAGGAACAGCAATTTTAATGGTGTTTGCCATTGTTGCTAGTTGGGAAAAGACCTGATAGAATTTTTTTTTGTGTGTGTATAAGTATTATGAAAAAAAATTTTTATTTAATTTATATAACCAAGTCCATTTAACTGAAAACAAACATTTATAGACAGTATTTGGGAATTTGGGCTTCGTTCTTTCCAAACTACTTCCTGCTGGTAAGTGACACTGTCATGGGGGATTCTAAGAAGATGCAGAAATCCTGGCTGTAGTCTGTAAGGTTGCTTTGTCCAGCTGTTTTGAATGTAGGATCACTTGGTACTCTGTTTCAGGCAGTCTGGCTTGATCAAACCACATTAGTCTGGAAGACCTGATAGAATTAATGCCCTACATAGTCTACTTCCTTGACCAGAAATGTCTCCACAATTGGTCATATCCTAGAAATAGAATCATATGAGGCCTTCTGAACTCTGATACACCAATTTAAACAAACAAACAAAAATGTGTTACAGTGGCTATAGTAGGACTTCCTCTCTGTCCTTGTTTTGTTTTGTTGAGACAAGGTTTCTCTGTATAAAACTCCTGGTTGTTCTAGAACTCACTCTATAGACCAAGCTGGCATCAAACTCACAGAAATCCACCTGTCTCTGCCTCCAGAGTGCTGGGGTTAAAGGCGTGCACCACTGCTGTAGGATGTGAGGCTCCAGTTACACCACAGCAGAAACTTTGACTCATGACAGGTGAGGTAAAAAGCTTTAACTGAGTTGAGTGCTCTTAAGACAATAGCAAATGGATGGGAGAAAAATAAATATTAAATAGCTGTTTTTATTAACTTTTCATTCTTTAATTTCTTCGTGTTATTCCTTCTTATATTACCATAAGTAGAATATCTACTTTAAGGCTGAGTATTCCATGGTTAGTCTATAAATGTCCCATTAGACATAATAATATATATCATGTTGTAAACTGGTCATAGACCCCATCCCACCCCCCAAAGAGAAAAACCACAGAATATATTGTTTGCTAATCATTGACAAAAACTAGCCAGTCATTTAATATGTGTTTACTGAACAATATACTTTCATATTGAGGTTTAACATTAAAATAGAGAGAAAAAATGGATGGTATTGTTTCAGCATGATACTTGTAATCAGAATTCAAATGGAGGGAATATCTAAGCTACACATTAAAGGGAAAGATTACAAATTTTGGGGAAATGTATATATAACCTCTCAAATAATAAATTTATCAAATAATAAAATTTATTAAGAAAGTAGTAGTCCATGAATTTCCCCTTGAATCCTCTTTACCTAACTTCTCTGGGTATGTGGATTGTTGTTTGATTATCATTTACTTAACAGCTAATTACTACATATAAGTGAATACATAATATATTTGCCTTTCTAGGCCTGGATTAGCTCACTCAGGATAATTCTTTTCTAGTTTCATCTACTTGTCTGTAAAGTTTTGATGCCCTTACTTCAAACAGCAGAGTAATACTACATTGTATATATGTACCACATATTTTTATCCATTCTTCAGTTAAGGGACATCTAGGTTATTTCCAGTTTCTGGGTATTATGAATAAAGCCGCAATGAGCAAGTGCCTTTGTGGTAGGATGGAGTGTACTTTGGGTGTATGTGCAAGGGTGGTATAGACGGGTCTTGAGGTAGATCAATTCACAATTTTCTGAGGAACCACAACCACCATATTTATTTCTGTAGAATGTTTGCACTCCAACCATCAATGGAGGTGTGTTCCCCTTGCCAACATGAACTGTCACCTGTGTTATTGATCTGCCATTTTGACAGGTGTAAGATGGAATTTCAAAATAGTTTTGATTTGCATTTCCCTGATGGCTAAGGATGTTGAATATTTATTTTTTTCTTGAGATTCCTCTATTGTAGATTCTATGTTTACATCTATACCCTGATGGGAGATGCCATTATGTATATACGTTTCTCATACTGGTTAATAATAAAGCACTGTTGGCCAATAGGAAAGGAAGATAGGAGGGACTAGGAGACAAGGAGGAAATAGGAAGTAGTAAGGAGGAGCCAAGATGGAGAGTCTGGAGAAAGCAGCATGCCGCCGGCTCCCGGTAAGAGAAAAACATAGGTCAGCAGAAATGGGTTAATAATTAAGACAGAGCTAGCCGATAAGAAACTAGTAACTGGCCAACAGGATAATATCAAATACAGAGTCTCTGTGTGTTATTTGGGGCTGGCGCGGCGGCGGGACAAGACCAGGCGGCGGCAGGCGGAAGAACCGAACGTCATACAAATGGCGCCCATGTGGTTAATAAGAACTTCCACTTAAAATTTAAAAAAAGCTTAAAAACAGGTTTTACAAACAAAATAACAGAGACAAGCAAGGTTTCTTGGTAGCAGCATTTTTCTCAGTTGAACTCTGCTTTGCTAGAGACAAGCAGATATTCGCGCTGCTCCTTTAAGGGAAGATTCCTTACTTTCAATAAGTGGCCAAAAAAAAAAAAAAAAGCACAGCTTTTAAATAACTCTGCTAACAATTTATTGGTGTGTATGAGAGATGGCAATGGCAGTGACCACATCTCCAAGCCGGCAGCATGCTTTCTGGGTGGCAGCGCTGTCCAAGGCGGTGAGCACAGCTTTCCGTGCTGGCGGTAAAAGTACCCGCCACCATCTTTGGTAAACCGAGGCTGACACAGCTATGACTTTGATTTTAACAATGTTGTTGTTTAACAGATAAAGACTCATGGCCAGAAAAAGATAAAGATTTACAGTAGAGACAGATTCACATTAAGAAAAGGTGCTAAAAGTTTACAGTGTGTTTTAAAAAAATACATAGGCTTGGGAGAGAAAAAATAAAATGTTTTTAAATAGACAAAGAGGAACTGGGTGTGGTGGCACACACCTTTAATCCCAGCAATTGGGAGACAGAGGCAAGCAGATCTCTTGTGATTTGCAAAGTAAACCTGGTATGCAGAGTGAATTCCAGGGCAGATAAGAGTTACAAGGAGAAGCTCTGTCTCAAAAAATAAAAAAGTAAAAGAAACAGAGTAATAATAAAGCCACATAAAGATGAAAAGCTCAGAGAGAATCTGGTTACTGTATGCTATAGTGTTGTCTCTGCATTGTTTGACTACTGAGAAAATAAGAACAACTGATAAAGGAAATGCTGCTGAATTAATTCAATTTATATATTTTAAAAATGCTTTGACTCAAACATTTAAGTTCAAGGACAAGTTACTGGGGAAAAGGATTTCTATTTTTGTTTCCACAGAAAATAAAAAGCTGTGGATTCCTTCCAGACTTATGTGGTTTGAGCAAGCCAGACCCCCCTGAAACAGAGTTCCTGATGATCCAACATTCAAAACAGCTTGGACAAGGCAGTCTTGCAGACTACAGCCAGCATTACTGCGTCTTCTTAGGATCCCCCATGACAGTGCCCCCTACAAGCAGGAAGTAGTTTAGAAAGAACGACGCCCAAATTCCCAAATATTGTTTATGAATGTTTGTTTTCATTTAAATGGACTTGGTTATAAATGGGTAATGAACACAGCCGATTATTTTTAAAGGTAAAAAGGAAATTATGGTATTGATATGATTATTTTGTTTTGGAATGGATTTTCATTTATTGATACAATTTAAGGTCAATTTTGTGATGTGTATATTTCTCCTTTTGTTTAGGCATTGTGTTTATATAGTTCATTCAGAAACATTGTATAATGTAGTACAGATTATAGATAATTACCTATGATAGTCAAAGCTTAGAGTTAACTTAGTTAGGTTTTCAAGATACACAGAGATGTATTTGAGATAGATAGGCATTCTTCAAACCTTTCAAAGACCTACAGAATATGGCATTTAAAATGGTTTAGGGTTTTCGTGACAGTGAGACATAATTGCTCTTGGCAATACCACCTGCACCAGAAAAGAAGATGGACATTGAAGAAACTCGTTTTGGAGTTTGCTTTCAATATGGCAAGACTAGCCATGTGGACAAGATACTGCTCTTGTCTGGACTGTTTGACTTTGTGCTGTATAAACTGGACATGCAGGACCCACAGAAAATTGACTGCTGTCTCAAGATGGACATTGCTACAGAGTTCCTGCTTCATGGAAGAATCTGCCAGACAGTCTGCAGGATATAGAGAAAAATGACTGATAAACTGCCAATACAAGAAGACAGTTTAAAGTTTCCTGCATTGCTGAAGAGTCTGCCAGACACACTATGGCCTATGGGCTGAAGATGGAAGATTACAAAAGAACTTTGGGTGACCAGGCAGTGAGTTGTCTCTGTCATTTCTAGAGTTTAAATATTATCCTTCTGTGGTCTTTGAGGGAGTTGAAGACAGATAGTTAAGGTTATAGTTTTCTTAGTATTAAAGATAAGTTAGACTTTAGACACAAAGATGGGATAGATGATGGAATGTTTTCTTAAATCTTGCTAAATGTTAATGGACTAAATAATGTTAACTGTGATTCTTATTTGATAACTGTTATGTGATATATTTTGCTATGTTAAGGTTAAAACCCTTCTTTTTATTTAAACAGAAAAGAGGAGATGATGGGAGATGCCATTATGTATATACGTTTCTCATACTGGTTAATAATAAAGCACTGTTGGCCAATAGGAAAGGAAGATAGGAGGGACTAGGAGACAAGGAGGAAATAGGAAGTAGTAAGGAGGAGCCAAGATGGAGAGTCTGGAGAAAGCAGTATGCCGCCGGCTCCCCGGTAAGAGAAAAACATAGGTCAGCAGAAATGGGTTAATAATTAAGACAGAGCTAGCCGATAAGAAACTAGTAACTGGCCAACAGGATAATATCAAATACAGAGTCTCTGTGTGTTATTTGGGGCTGGCGCGGCGGCGGGACAAGACCAGGCGGCGGCAGGCGGAAGAACCGAACGTCTTACAATACCCAAGTTTTTAATTGGGTTGTTATATTTTAACTTCTTGAGTTCTTTATATATTTTGGATATTACACATGTGTTGGATGTGGAGTTGGCAAAATTCTGTTCCCATTCTGTAGACTTCCTCTTTGGGGAAATCTGTGGAAAAGGGGGAGTAAAAATTTTATAGGAGTTAGAGGGAATGGAGGACACCAGCCCACAGAATCAACTAACAGGACACACATGGGCTCATAGAGACCACAACACCAAGCACCGGGTCTGGACTGCATGGGTCTGTACCAGGCCTTCTACATCTATGTTATGGATGTTAGTTTAGTGTTTTTGTGGGACTCATAAGTGTGGAAGTGGGTGTATTTTTTACTCTATGGCTGCTTTTTTCTTCCAATTAGGTTGCTTTGTCCAGCTTCCATATGAGGGTGTTTGTGTTGTCTTATTGTATCTTGTTTTGCCCTGTTTGGTTCTCATCTCTTAGATGCCTGTTTTTTTCTGAAGCGGAAGTTGAGGGGAAATGGGTCTGGGGGAGAAGGAAAGTAAGGGAGAGCTGGGTGGAATGGAAGGAAAGGAAACTGTGGTTGGCATATTTTGTATGAAAGAATAATCTATTTTTGATAAAAATACAAAATATTCCAATAAAAACTGAATTTAAGAATCAAAATATGAGTTATTATATTATACATTATATTTTCAAACAAATCAGAAAAGATCTTTTGAAGGGTCAATTACGTATTAAAAATACAAACATAAAATTCCTTGAGTATTGTATAAATCATTTTACTTACATAAATTCCTTAATATTAAATTAAAAATTAGAGGAGTAAAAGACATTGAAATTTCAAAAAAGAGAAAGGAAAATTAATAGAAAATGGCAGAACTAGAGTTCTGAAACTACCTTGTCAAAATTCCCATTGAGCAGAAAGAGGTGTGAAATTCCCGGAGATTTCTCTAAATCTCATCTGCAGTTTAAGTTCTGGGCACTTATAAGAATGCTGGAGAAAGAGAGCTTTGAAAAGCTTCTTTGTCTCAACAAATATTTATTGAGAATTTTTTCATACAAAGATCCTGAGGAATATTGTTCAAAGTTTCAGAGACTATATTTTATATCAATATCCGATAATTGTGTTTGTTCTCATCTCACAGACTCATTCTTTGGCATCTGATTTATTAACTATAATATAATGGGAAGTGACTTGAAAGGCAATCTACTTCATCCTGTTTGGAATTTTATAAAGTAGTACCCATCAGACTTCAACAAAAAATGTAGTAGTACTAAATTATTCATTGCCCTAAACACTTAGCAAAATTATACCTAGATTAAACTGCTTTCATTATTGTTTCTCTGGTAGAAGAATTTTCACCTAGAAAAGTCATTGATTCACACTGCACTTTGAAAATACAAGAAAGCGTTTTAGTTGGGGAATGTAAAATATTTTCATTCATCCATTTTCTCAGTTACTAAACATTAAAACAATACTGACTATTCAGGCACTCACTTAGAAGCTGGCATTCAACAGAAAAAAAAACATTCTGACTTATCAGAGCTTAAGTTTTACTGGTGCTATGCAATTTTAAGAAGACTTTTGTAGAAATAGTATCATGTAGGCCAACCAGTTCTGATGCACATACAGACTCAAAGAAACTATGGCAGCTCACTGAAGACCTACACCAGTATAAGCCAGAGAAGATCTCAGCACTGAGAGATGGAAGCAGACACAGGCTCCCACCCCATAACCAAGAAACTATCTTCAATCAATACCTGGTGGCAAAGAGAGAAAATAAATTTTCTTCAATGGACTCTATCAACCACTCTGTATGGCTGGCTCCATGCCCAGGAGCTGTTGGCAAATATAAAATGAACTCAGTGGTAATTTTGAAGACTTTTCATTTTGCTTTCTTTCGTTTTATTGATTTTTACCTGTTATTATTTTTTCTTGGATTTTAAATTTCTATTTCTTTTTTTTTTTGAGAGGAAGATAGAGATATAAAGATAGATAGATGACAGATAGACAGACTGACAGGTAGAATATAAAGTTGAATGGGTAGGGGTTTGGGTAGATGTATCTGGCAGAAAGAGGGGGAAATGACAAAAATAAAGGTCTATGGAAAAAGTTAATGAGAAACAGAAGAATGCACAAGCTGAGCCTGTTGTGTTGCTCTTTACAGAAGACTAAAACAATCTTTCATGGAGAGCTGAGGGACAGTGAAGTCCGTTGAGATTCAAGGAAGCAATGAAATTTGGAAAATTTAGAATGCCAATGAAGCATGCCGAGCTCAGGCAAGATTGAAAGTCCTCTTTCCAAGGCCACGAAAGCAGTAGACAATCTCTGTGGAGAGGAATATCCCCACAGAAGATGAGCTACCTGCAACATAGGATTTCCAGGAATGTGGCTTCTATGAGTATCAACAATGCTTGGTGCACTTTACTGTGATTAGAAGCCTTTAACTAACCTACGCTTCAGTAATACACCAATAAATTCGTTGGTTCATCCAGTTGGATTTTGATGGAATCATTTCTTTCTCCTGTCATTGGTGCCCAATCTAAAACAAATAGATATTTGCTTGCGTCTCCCCAGGAAAAGTCAGGCACCATACTATATACACTTTCAGTTGTGTTAGAAAATAAATTACAAAGAATTAAATGGAAGATAATGAAAAGAATAATATTATATGTTTATGGGATGGTGGGACTTGGCCTTAGTCTTCTGGAAAACACTTGAAGAGAGATATCCAGTATGGGCTTGAGTCATAGATGGTCCTTAGTGTTTTCTTGCTTCTAAAAGGTGGCCTAGATAATACATAATGAATTTTTTCTCTTGCCCTAGCAACCAAAAGAGCAAGAAACTCCCTTTATTTCTGGGACTTGAAAACCTCAAGCGGAATCTCTCCTCCTTCAGGGCCCCGTCATGGGGGTGCCTATGACCAGTCTAACACATATTATCTGAATTAAATTCATCTGAGCTTTCTTTCTATGAACCTGACTGTGAAGCTATAAAAATCATTTCTATGGAAAGAGTTCGTTGTAGTATTAATGTCTGAATATAGGATGTACCTGCACTTTTAAAGAAGAGCAAAGAGATAAATTGGATATTAGTATTAAAACTGAAACCAGGAAGGTAACCCTGCCAGGCCAGGAAAGATCACTGTGAGGGCTTTGACCATGCAGTGAAGTACAGAGCCATGCTCATCTATAAGCTGAGTGACATCAACCTGAATGGGGTTTCACCTGAATGGGGTTGTCACAATTGTTTATTTGCTCAAAGTAAATCTTATGTAAATTAGTCATAGGATGTGTGTGGGTTTAGTTGAAAGTTACATTGCTCACTCAACAATAAATATTTATCAGAAATACTTTCTGTGCCCACCCTGGCACAAGAAATTAAAGTAGGGAAATGGCATACCAGCTTTCATGGTCTTCAAACATCTCCACATTTAGATATCTACAGTTTCAATTAGGCCGTGCTTGTGTGAAACTATTTGATAAATCTCTCTCTGAAGAAAATAGGTGAGATGACAAAATCAGAGGACTTTCTTATTTTTACATTTCCACAGGAGTTTATTTGGAATGAGAGTCTGAGAATTTACTCTGGACTGACTTTTGTGCTACAGTTTTGTTTATTCTATGAGAAACCAAAGAAGAATAATCAGATGTAAAGATGCCTCTGGGAAACAGAGGTAAGGACAATGGTAAATTATCCTTAAGGGGTCGATTTGCAAAGCTGGTTTATATCATTTCTGCTGAACACATGTTGGGGGAACATTATTCAGACAAAACTAAACCATCACCAAGAGAACAATCTGACAAAAATGAGTCAATTCTGAGATATCTACAAATTGTTTTCATTTTGAATTTCCATTCAGACCAATCTAGGATAAGTGTATATTGTTAGCATGGCCACACAATTTACAAAAGGGACGAAGCAAATTCTGGGAAGGAAAGTACATCTAAGGCAAGAGCTGGGCTGCCAAACCTGTGTTTCTTAAGCATGCTGGCCTTTCAGAGTGGTTTGACTTAGCTGCTTTTGTTCACTTGACCTTTAAGACTGCTTCATTCCCCTTTATTTCTACTATAGCCATAGGGTGGTACTATTTATCACCGAATACTCATTTTCTTAACTTATTAACATGATTTTTTGCAGCATGCACTCTGATTTTAACTAATGGTTGTGATTAAATTTTCTCAGGTGTGGGCTACCTATAAAGGGAGGGGGTTTGGGGGAAATTTTCATTTGCCTTGGGAATTGTTTTTTCTCTTTCATTTTCTTCCCTGATGAGTTGGTAATTATGATATTGGTCTGTATAATCATTTAAAGAAGAAACAATCTGTATTCTCTGAACATAAAGCCTATTACCATCCATTTAATATTCCATATTTGGTCTCAGAGCCACATGGACTTTTATGAATCATTCCTTGTATTACACCAAATAAGACACTTTCAACAATTTGACTCTACTTTGTAGATAAAGCACCTTTCCCTTAGACTTATAAAAAATCCAACTTGGCTAGACTATTCCTATAACCTACAAGTTAGAAAGAAAACAATTAGTTATATATGGATATACTTCACTTTCTTAGCCTACTTCAAAATGATCCTAATCAAGTGCCCTCACATAGTCTGTTTTCTTGTGCTTACACAATGATATCTAAAATATCTTTTAACCTTTTCTTTCTTCCCCTTTATAGAGAGAGGGTTTCTCTGTGTAGCCCTTCCTGTTCTGGAACTCATTCTGTAGACCAGGCTTACCTTGAGCTCAGAGTTCTGCTGTCTGCCTCTGTCTCCCAAGTGCTGAGATTAAAGGCATACGCCACCTCTTTTTCCTTTTAAAGAATGTACAGTATTCATCTGATTTTTGATAAACATCTTCTATGAAGTAAGGATTTCAATATACATAATATATAATATATATAAAATTTTATTTATATGTAAAATCTCCATTGCCCTCCCACTCATTTTCAATGTAGAATAGGTTATGAGTGCCTGATATTTGCTTTGTTTGACATTAATCTCTGGGTATTTTGAATATTCTAAGGAATAAAAGCTCATATTTTTCAGCTTGTACTCTAGAATTTGGCAAGGAATCAGGCTTGAATTTTTATCAACATTTTATTCCTTTTATATAATGATCCATGTATTTTATATGTTAAACTTAATCTTGAGAAGTGACAAGTGAATTCTTCAGACAGCAGTGCAGACATGTTTGAGAATAAAGAACAAGAGCACTAAATCATTTAGGTATTGACAAGGAAAGTCCTGGAAAAGATGTTCTATTAAAAGATAGCAATCTTTATTAATCTCATTTAGGCATTATTGGTGCAACTTTATTTGGAAGCAGGAAGATGCTGATAATCTAAAATGATTGGGGTCCTTTGGATAACTGCAATTGTTACAAATGTTGAAAGTGTGAGTGGGGGGGGTGGTTACAGAGAGACACAGGGGCAGAATTGGAGTTTGCAAAGAGAGAAAGAGACATTATAGTCACCTAAATGCCTTTTTTCCTTTTACCTGTGAATATATACATATAAAAGAAGGCACAAGAATATTAATATTTTGCTAGTGGAAGAATGTTTTCTAATAAAATCTACATGCTAAAAGAAGTTTGCTTTTGGGAAACCAGCATTGACGTGACTCAGACACCCTGAACATGGGTCTCAGTTAGAAGGCCTGGGCAGTCTAAGGAACCTCTGACAGTGGAACCAGGATGTATCCCTGATGCACAAAAGGACTTGGGGAGCACATTCCCTATGGAGGGACAGTCCTCCAACCTAGAGGCAGGAGGAAGGGCCTACCTAGGTCCCTACTCCAAATGAGTTGACAGAGTTTGCTGATTCCTCCTGGAAGGGCACCACACTCCCTGTGAAGTGGGGAGGGAATGAAATGAGAGGGTGGTTAGGGGTGGTGGTGGCATGGGAGGCAGGGAGGGAGGGAGGGAGAGGGAACTGGGATTGATATGTAAAATAAGAAAATAAAATAAAATATTATTGAAATTTAAAAGAAAGAAGTTTGCTTAAAATAATTCTAAAAATATAGTTTGAAACACATTTTAAAGGAAACAATGAACATTAGAAAATTATGTTATTTTTCTTCTATGCAAAAGACTTAAAGACAACCTGTACCTCCTGTATATACCTGGGGTCCATCATTTCCTAATTTCAGTTTCCTGTTAGTTAAGTTAATTATGAAGAAAGTTCATAAGTGCCAATACAGTTTATGAGACATTTTTCCTATAACACAATAACTAGTGCTATTTATATTAAATCTCAAACAATGCAATTGGATTTATTCTGTAATGTTTATTGAAAGGCAAAACAAATATAATGAGGCTAGATTTTGCAACATCTGACGTCTCACTTATGAACAAAAGAAGAATGAAGGAAAATAATACATTTTAATGAATCAGATGTTTGTTCTGTGTCAACAGAAATTACCAATTTTTTACAGAAATCCTTAAAATTTCAGATGATTTTGAAATTTAATGGATTTTTACCATTAATCATTCTTATGTTTAGCTATTATCTTCATGATGACATATAGAATCTCATTTGGTCTCATGTGTCTCTGGTTTCTTTTATAATGGTTCAGATTTAAGAAATATATACCAATGGGTTTTAGACATAGAGCAAAGGATTACCAGCCTAATTCACACTGCCAGAAAAGCCAGGAAACAAGAAGGACCCTAAGAGAGATATACATGACTCATGGAGAAGGGGAAAGGGACAAGATCTCTGGAGCAGATTTGGGACATGGAGGGAGGGGAGAGGGAGTTAGTGGAAAGAGAAGGGGAGAAGAGGAGGAGAGAGATGGGCATGAGGGAATAGAAAGATTGAGAGGGAAATAATAGAGGAGAACAAGAAAAAAGATGTCATAATAGAGGTAGCCATTATAGATTTAAGGAGAAATCTGGCACTAGGGAAATGCCAAGAGATCTACAAAGATGAACCCAACTAACAATCTAAGTAATAGTAGAGAGGCTATCATTAATGCCCTCCCATGATAATGAGATTGAACACTACCTTATATGCCATTCTAGTAGCTGATGGAAGCAGAAGCAGACGCCCACAACTAAACACTAGTCCAACTCCTAGAATCCAATTACAAAGAGGGAGGAGTGATGAGCAAAGGGGTCAAGACTGGGTTGGAGAAACCCACAGAAATAGCTGACCTGAACAAGGGGGAGCTCATGCACCCTAGTCTGATAGCTGGGAGACCAGCATAGGACCAACCCAGACCCCTGAATGTGGGTGTTAGTTAGAAGGACTGGGCAATCTGAGGGGCCTCCAGTAATGGATCAGTATTTATCCCTAGTATATGAATGGACTTTGGGAGCCCACTCCACATAGAGGGATACTCTCTCAGCCTCACCACATGAGGGAGGGCCTAGGCCCTTCCCCAAATGATATGACAGATTTTGAAGACTCCCCATGGAAGGCCTTACCCTCCCTGAGGTGCCGAAAGGGGATGGGCTGGGATTTGGTGGGAGTGATAGGGGAGGGATGGGAAGGTGAGGGAACTGGGATTAACATGTAAAACAACTATTTTTTAAATTTAAATAAAAAATGGAAAATTAAAAAAAGAAAATATACATCCATACATTGATTAATTTGTTATGTAGATGCAGTTCAAATTTTTTATTTTTCTTAGAGATTTCAGAAATTAATCATTTTTACTATGACTAGGTCATGCTCTTTCAAAATTCACTAACAATCTTGGCTATTAACTAGTTTCCCATATCATTTTCCTTTCAGGTTATAAATATTTTTGGTAAAAAGGTCAAGAACAGGCTGAATAAACCCACAGAAACAGCTGACCTGAACAAGGGGGGGCTCATGAACCCCAGATTTATAGCTGGGAAACCAGCATAGAACCAACCCAGAACTTCTGAATGTGAGTCTCAGGAGGCCTAAACAGTCTGTTTGACCTTTTACAGTGGAGCCAGGATGTATCTTTAGTGCATAAATGGACTTTGGGAGTCTATCGCCCTTAGCCTAGAGACATGGCAGAGGACCTAGGCCTTACCCCAAATGATTTGACAGATTGTGATGATCTCTCATGGAAGGCCTCACCCTCTCTGGGGAATGGATGGGGGAAGGGATGAGGGAGTTGGTAGGGGGCATGGGAAGATGGGAGGGAGGAGGGAGAGGGAACTGGCATCCACATGTAAAATTTTCAATATATATGAAATAATAAAAAGATAAAGCTAAAATATGTCAAAAATATTATTTTGTTCTCTGTCATTTATTAACTTAAAATTATTAAAATGTACAATGAAAGAAATATGCTAGTAACATAGTATATTTAGCTATTGCAACTCAAAGTGTTCAATTCAATTTAAATTATAAACTAATTGAATATATCCCTTAAGTTTGGGTATGTTGTGCATTCATTTTCATTAATTTCTAGGAAGTCTTTAATGTCTTTATTTCTGCTTTGACCCAGCAGTCATTCAGCAGGGAGTTGTTTATTCTTGTGAGTGTGTAGTCTTTTTTCTGTTGTTTGTGTTGTTGTTGAAATCCACTTAAATCAGTGGAGGTCTGATAGATACATAGTTATTTCAATTTTCCTCATGTATATTGAGACTTGCTTTGTGACCAAGTATGTAGTCAGTTTTGGAGAATGTTCTATGAGGTGCTGAGAAGGAAGTGTATTTTTTTGTTTTGGGTGAAATGTTCTATAGATATGTTAGTTCCATTTGGTACATGGCACCTGTTAGCTTCATTATTTCTCTGTTGAGTTTTTTCTGGATGACATGTTCATTGGTGAGAGCGGGGTATTCAAGTCTCCTGCTATATCATGTGAGGTTCAATGTATGATTTAAGCTTTAGTAATGTTTATTTTACAAATATGGGTCATATATGTTAAAAACTGAAGAAAGGGACAAAGAAAATGTGATACATTTACAAAAGAGTATTACTGAACTGTTAAAAACAACAGCATCATGAAATTTGCAGACAAGTGGATATAATTTGAAAAACAATCATTCTGAGAGAGGTTCAAACCCAGAAATGTGAACATGGTATGTACTCCCTCCTAAGTAGATATTAGCTGTAAAGTACAGAATAACTATGCTGTGGTCCACAGACTCAGAGAGGCTAAGTAACAAGGAGGGCTTAAGCATATAGGATCTTCATGAGAAGGGGAAATAGAACATATTCCACCAGTGGACAGAGGATGATGGGTGGGGTTGGGAACAGGAGGGATCAAGTGGTCAGGGAACTAAATACTGGGAGTAACTGGAATTTTGGGGGCACTTTGGTGGTGAGTGTAAGGGGTACGGTTTTCTGCCCGCTGCTTGGTCTTGTCCCGCTGCAGCACCTGCTCCAATTAACACACTGAGACTCTGTATTTGATATTATGCTGTTGGCCAGGTGCTAGTTTCTTATCGGCTAGCTCTGTCTTAATTATTAACCCATTTCTGCTGATCTATGTATTTCTCTTACCGGGAAGGCGGCTGGCATTCTGCTTTCTCCAGACTCTCCATCTTGACTCTCCTTAGTACTTCCTCCAATTCTCCTTGTCTCCTAGTCCCGCCTATCTTGCTTTCCCTATTGACAACAGTGCTTTATTCATTAAACCAGTATGAGAAACATATACAGAATGACATCTCCCATCAGGTGAGGTGGGAAAACTAGTGCAAGGGAAACCCCATGGAAACTATGACAGTAACCCTTGTAAAGACTTCCAGTAATGAAGGATGTGAAGCCTGAACTCTTGCCATCTTCTGTAACCAGGCAAGGCCTCAAGAGCAAGAACTGGGACACCAACCCAGCCACAAAGACTTCCACCTCCATGTTTTTATTCCGGCAGGATGTGCTGGGACCATAATCTAGCTGAATTGACATAAAAAAGACCAGAGAAATTTTATCCAGCAACCGATGGGAGCAGATGTAAAGTCTCATAGTCAAACATTTGGTCAACCTTGGGGATTTCTACTGAGGAGCTGGAGGAAGGATCGGAGGAGCCAGCGGCATCCCTGTCACCACAACAGGGCTCATAGAATTAATTCATCTGGACTCGGGAGCTTGCAGAGATCACAGAAACTGCATAGGTCGGCACTATGTCTTCTAAATACATGTTTTGGCTGAGTAGCTTGGTGTTTCTGTATGATTCCTAACAGTGGGAGCTGGGTAGGAGAGGATGGGGGGGGGGGATGAGGAATCTTTGGGGGTTGTGTCCCTGACTGTTTTGTCTACTTTATGGACTCTTTTCTCCTACTGGGTTGCCTTGTCCAACCTTGATGTGGTAGTATGTGGCTAGTCTTACAGTAGATATTATGCTGAGCTTTGTGGATGTCCCTTAGATGCCTGCTCTTTTCTGAGGGAAGACTGAGGCAAGTAGGATCTTGGGGAGAGGGGAGATGGAAGAAGACTTGGGAAATTGGAGGGAGAAGGAACTTCAGTCAGGATGTAGTATATAAGAGAAGAAATTTTAAAAAATGATTCCCAAGCACAAATTTGTTCTATGTAGGTATTGAGAGAAACATACCAAAAAAAACATGATCAGGGATATAAATAAAACATCCTGAAACAGTTTTTCTAATATCAGAACCAAACAAATTTAAGAGTCTCATGAATCAGATCATGACACTAACAGATACTAAATGTTATACAGTTAGAAGAGAAAGGAAATCTTATATGTGAAAATTAATTAATAAAATAATATGTCGATTTATAAAGAGTGGTATAGAAGTTGATTTCTCTCCTGTTTTGAAATGTATAAAGACAACATACATAGTAGTATATAGTATATATAGTCATATATATATATATATATATATATATATATGTGTGTGTGTGTGTACATATATATATACATATACAAATAAGTACATACACACATAAATATATGAATTCATAAAATATAAACATAAATACCTGCATTCTTTAACTTTACAGAATATGTCTTAGTAATCCAAAAGCTCATTAATAATAAACTTATCTATTTTAGTCAAGTTATAGAAACAAATTTAGAGGATGAAAAATAGAGGCCTTAACTTAGAGGTAGGCTGGATTTTATTCTCCATGTTAGCTGTTATATATTGGAATGTTATGCAATAAATTGTCTTAAAATAATAGACTAGAATGAGGATAGTTTAATTTACTACTTTTATAATTTTGTTCAGTTATAGGAGAAGACTGATATATATGAAATAAAAATCCTTACTTCAAACACTAAAATGACAAGAACTAAACTCAAGATTTATCTATGTCAATGGAATGAAGGCTAATGCATTAAAGTTGGGAATTTGTTGTATTCGCTGTTCACAGAAAAGATTATGGTTGGCACTTTTTGACATTTTCACAAGAGGGTTAGAAAACCATACAATTTTATAAATTTAGAATGACATTTTAAAGTATATCCTTCTGTGTAATTCTGTGGCTTTGTTGTCCTACTGTCATTTTTGATTGACACTTAATAATTAAATTTGGAAATATAAAGGATGGTGACATTTTTTTTTGAACAGTTGTGGAAATCATCAATTCTCCTCTCAGAATGACTGAGGAGAGCATCAAGATCACAAAATCTTTTCTTCAAATTTCTCCAAGTAATAGGAGAGGTTTGCATGTTACAAAGGCAATTTACTTCAAAGTAAGAAGAATGAATATGTAAGTAAATTTAAAGGGCACTCTGACCAAAGCACTGCTCATCTCTGATCCATAGTATGCAGAAGACAATGTCTTTTAACCAAAGTATTTATATAATCCCACTCAACGTTAAAAAATTTCTTAGCAGTTAAAAATGTATTATCTTAATGTTAAAATTTATCCATGCTGTATGAAAACTGGGTATTTCCACTAATTTATGACTAAAATAATAAAGTATGCAAAATCAGTTTTGACACTGAATGAAATAACCAGTTTCTATAAGAACTATGCCTGTAGACATTGAGTTAATGATCCCTAAAATTCTTGAGCATAAATTGAAATACATTTGACAATTTGGGGAAGGCTTTATGATGTGATCATGTGGAGAATTTTATTGATACATTTCAGGTTTCATCCAACTCTATAATATTCTTTGTCATTTTACTTGCTGACACAAGCACATTTTAGAGTTATCTCTGGAACTTTGCCTACTTTATTATTATTTCAAAATACCATTAACTTCCTTCATTTATTTGTTAAAGAAATTTTTAACAAACCACAGTTTACTCATTCTCTATAACCTACCATTTTTGGATTTTAGAAGGAATTACATAGGCTATAATTTTATTCTTTTGTAATGAGTTCATGTTTTTGTATTTAAAATTTTCTGGTTTCTTATTTTCCTTCCTTATATTTGTGGTAAGGAGCTAGGACTCCATTCAACTAATTTTTGATTTTTCTGAAGTCTTTACAATGTTTTCAATCAGCATCTCCATCTAATAAATAGGAAAGAAAAGATTTCTAGAACTTATATGTTTAGAAATAAAATTTATTGTATAGTATTCTGAAAACATTTTGGATTAACATGTGTATGTGATGACTTCTTTTTCTATCAAGTTCAAAGAAGAATTTATGTATTTTTGTGAATTATTTTATGTGGAGATTTAGTAAAACACATATGTACATCCATTTTATTATAGTCTCCCAGTTGTAATGAAGATAAAACCACAAATCTCTTCTCAAGGCATAACAGTATTAATAATAAGTATATTGAATTACTGCAGATCTATGAATTACATTGTTTGTTCATATACTGTTGTATATAGGTCACAAAAAACAATCACTTTTATATTTTGAAACAATTCCATTTTCAACTTTTGAGTCATTTAATAAGGGACGGTACACAACCTGCTCTATCCATGTGAGTATGGGCTGTAAAGCTGCTAGCATTTGGCAGGAATAAGAGCAGGAATAACCTGCAATAAATATAGGCTTCAGGATAAGTAGCCATGCATTGTGGAATTATTCCTGTATGAAAGATGTCTCTTGGGAGAAATGCTGGTTAGAAAGTCTCAATTGCATGAATAAAGGTAGCAAGAATCTATACTTCTATAGAAAATTATACACCTTTTGGAAAGTTTATCTTTTTTGGTTACTCAACATTGATAGAGATGGATAGTTTTACTACTGGGCTTCAGATGGCCAGCTTGACTGTTTAGCTAGTGTATCTTTGACTATGATGAACATGCGCTCATGAATTCATTGTGATATTTGGGTTAAAACATGTTTATCACATATAAGCAATATCAGAAAGTACAAATTAAGTTTTTATTTTAAAAACTTTCTCTAGCTATCCCCTCTGCAACCAGTCCTTACCATTTAATCCATTTCTATATTATTATACCTACTACCAGGCAATTCAATTTTGCACTGAGATTTAGCATTCATTTTCTGTTTTATTTATGGCTATGTGGAGATGTAACAGTTTCACATTTGTTAGGTTAAAAAAAATGTTATTTATGTTACCTATCCTTCTAAGTCAAGAAGTAGAGGAAGAGAACGGGCTACAAAGACACAAGGGTGGGGAAGAAAACTGAGGTAGATATGCTGTGTTTGGTGTGCCTGATATGCATTGTGTGGGGAAAGGAAAATGCACTAAGGTTAGAATACACCATGGCTTATGGGAAAGTGAATACTCATCTAGATGGCCATGATTTGCAAGCGACACAGATAGGTGGGCACAAAATGTGAACATTTGTCTTGCATACTGCTACCACCAGGCCATCTTTTATAGAGGAGGCAACACATAGAATGCTGTGCCCCAAACAGACAGAATACTTGGCATAAGAATCTAGGGAAGGAAACATTGCTGGTCTTCTTTATATGATTACTTAGTGTAGTTTGTGTTGTCTGTGAAATCTGTGCTGTTTTATCAAATTTAAGCCTTGGCAGATATAAAAGCCTCGCTTTCCCAAAGCTGTGACAATTTTCCAAAGGACTTAGCAAGAGTCCTATTGCATAGGAGCTATGGTTGTCATCTGGGCTTTTAGAATCCTTAGACTCAGGACCAAGCATGAACAATGCATCTTTGTACTGACAGATAGCTCATTGTGATAAGCAGGAGCAGATAAAGCTACCGCTACTCAATAAAGAAAAAGAAGACAATTTGATTCTCAGGATATCTACCTAGAATGCTATTAGAATCTATTACCTTATGTTAACAATAAATGGTCATATATAGCAGCCATTATCTAGGAAGAACACTATTATCACTGGCTCAAGATGAAAGAATATGCTCATCCAGAGTGAAGGGAAACTGTAGATACAGTAGGAAGGAGATAATGAATATTAACTTTATTCCTAAAGTCATTCTGGTATTAAACTGGTACACCTGACACAATTAAGAGTGCATCATTGCTCCAGTTCTGGCCTCCCAGTCAGTTCAAGTATAAAGGAATAGAGATCCCAGGAACACTGTCCTTCCACAAGGACAGTGGAAGATGCTATGCATTACTGATTAGTTGTTGTTGTTCATTTTGGTTTGGTTTTTTTTTTTGAGACATTTATTCTACTTGTTTCTGGAAAAGCTATCAAAAGAAGAACATTAGCTTTTGGATAGAAGTACTCAGACCAAGGTCATAAACCCTTCTAGTAAAGACAGAATGAATCCAATGAAGAATCAACATAAGAACAAAAGGGTCTGTCATCTTCATCATAATTCAAAGCAGCCCAGGAAGGGCCATGGAATGGGCTGAAGCCTTTGTTGACACTGTATGTAGATCAATTTACTTCCTTGTTCCATGTTACATACCATTCTACTTCTTCCATTCCATGTTTATTCCAGTAATTCTCACAAATAATTTCCTTGCCTGGTAATCTTGATGACGAGTCCTATATGCAACTAGTATTTAAATATTTATAGACAAGCCAATTTATCTAATATCTAACACAAAATTTGAAACAAATCTTAAAAGAAAGATCAAAAGTTCTGTGCTAATTCCCACGGGCATTCTCTTCAATTTGCTGGACACTTATTTCAGCATTAGGTTCCAGGTGTGGAACTGCCTATTAATTGCATAGTGCTGGAAATACCAGTGATCCATTGGTTCCCACAACCCATGCACATTTCTACTACACACATCGGCATGGAGAGCTCTAATGGATCTACAGGCTGGGTTTCTTGATTATGACTCCATTCATGGCTGCTTGTTTAGATGATGGCATGGCTTAAAAAACTCTTCAAATTGGAAAGCAGAATAAAAAATATATGATCTCTTTTAATTTTGTTTTAATTATTTTATTAACAAATGTTTGTGAAACTACAATTATTTCAAAATAAATAGTTTAATTAGGAGCCTATTCTCACATAAGTTTCCCATGTCTCATTCCCACATATTTCTCCTAGGAAATATGTCCCCATTGAATTACTAGAGTTGAATGTGTCTGGATTCTGACTGAAGAATTTAGAGCTCTTCCAATGCTTTCATTATCAGGCAGTTTGCCCTTAAGGTCACAAAATGGGACCTACTCTGAAATGGAATTATATTTGGATAATCAACCTTTGCTTTGTCATGCTGCTAAAGCTTCTCTGCATACGTAAGAGGACTGGGGTGTATTATGGAATGGATGGAAGTTAAATAGGTATGTGTTTAGCCATCGTTCATTTCTGTTTCCATTCATATTCTATATAATTGTGTGGATAAGATCTCCTTTAAAAACATAGTCTGCTTTTGAGAGTGCTGCTAGATAAAAACATTGTATAAAATCTCCTTAATCTCAGCTATAGGCAGATTTAGAAAATAGCAAAGATGATAATGAATTAAACTGAAACTTGATGGACAGACCAATGACTGATTTACTCACAACAAAATCAGCTAAACTGGAAAATACATGCAATAAAGATTCCCTGAAGACCCAACAAATAAGAATCAACAAAACTTTGGTATCTGGGTTTGAGCCATGTGGAGCCTTGTGTTCATGCATGAAATAAGTACGATTCCACAGTGCATCTTCAGGGAGAGTCTATGAATTCTGTAATTCATTGCCAATAGGAGAGCCCTTCAGTTCTGACTCAGGTGCTAGAGTATCCGAAGTTGGTATTAACTTTTCCCTACATTTTCTTTTTTTTTATTTAATTTATTATTTTACATGTCGATCCAAGTTCCCTCTTCCTCTCTTCCTCCCTCCGTCCCTCACTCATTTTTACCCTTTCTGCCCTCTAACATCCACCCTAACCATCCTCCCATTTCCCCACCCCAATTCCATATGTAGGGGAATGCCATCCAGTTGGGGTCATGTAGATCTGACAGGTCATGTGAAGTAGGGACTAGGGCTTCCCTCCTGTCTCTAGGTTAAGGCAGTTATCCCTCCATGGGGGATGTGTTCCAAGGTCCTTTTGTGTACCAGGGATACATCCTGGCTCCACTGTCTGAGGTCCCTAGACTGCTCAGTCCTTCTGGCTGCGACCCATATTCAGGGGGGCCTGAGTCAGTCCCAAGCTGGCTTCCAAACTATCAGTCTGGGGGCTTGTTAGCTCCTCCTTGTTCAGGTAAGCTGTATCTATGTAGCCTGGTCTTGTCCTCTCCATCTGCATCGGGTTCTAGTTCGACTCAGTGGTTATGTATGGGTGTTTACTCCTGTTTCCAAAAGGTATTAGATGAGGACTCCATGGATAAGTTAGTTGTTGATCTCACTATCCAGGAAGGTCATCTATGCCTTTCCAAGGATGCTCAAAATGTTAGTTGGCGGCAGGCTTGAGTTCACTAGACCTTTCTTTGTGTTCAGTTTTATCTTCAAACCAATATTGGCTCCCTCTTTTATGTTCTCTCTCTCTCTCTCTCTCTCTCTCTCTCTCTCTCTCTCTCTCTCTCTCCTGTCTTCTATTCCTAACAGGGCTCAATCTTCCTAGCTGCATGTGTTTTCCTTTCCTCCCACTCGTTTTCTCCTACTTCCTCTCCATTTGCTGCCCCCCCACTTCCCCCCGAGCTCTGGGGGACTTGTCACTTCCCCTCTATGAGGGATTTTATATGAATCTCTTAGAATAAACCTTGTATCCTAGTTCCTCTGGTGGTGTGAATTATAGGCTGGTGATCCTTTGATCTAGGTCTAAAATCCATAAAAGACTGAATACATACTATGTCCCTCTTTTTGTGACTGGGTTACCTCATTCAGGATGATTTCTTCAAGTGCCATCCACTTTCCTGCGAATTTCAAGATTCCATTATTTTTTTCTGCAGAGTAGTTTCCATTGTAGATGTGCCACATCTTCATTATCCATTCTTCAATTGAGGGGCATCTAGGTTGCTTCCAGGTTCTTGCTATTACAAATAGTGCTGCTATGAACATAGTTGAGAAGATGTCTTTGTTATATGGATGTGAATCCTTTGGGTATATGCCTCAGAGGGGTATTGCCATGTCCTGTGGTAAACTAATTCCCATTTTCCTGAGGAAACACCATACTGATCTCCAAAATGCCTGCACGAGTTTGCACTCCCACCAGCAGTGGAGGAGTGTTCCCTTTTCTCCACATCCTCTCCAGCATGAGTTGTCATTGGTGTTTCTAATTTCAGCCATTCTGGCAGGAGTAAGATGGTATCTCAAAGTTGTTTTGATTTGCATTTCCCTTATAGCTAAGGATGTTGATCACTTTCTTAAGTGTTTCAGCCTTTTTGATTTCCTCTATTGAGAATTCTTTTTTCAGTTCTGTACCCCATTTTTAATAGGGTTATTTGGTGTTTTCTTGACTAGTTTCTTGAGTTCTTTGTATATTTTGGAGATCAGCCCTTCGTCGGATATAGGATTGGTGAAAATCTTTTCCCAGTCTGTGGGCTGCCCTTTGGTCTTGTCCACTGTGTCCTTTGCCTTACAGAAACTTCTAAGTCTGAAGAGCTCCCTTTTATTAGTTGTTGCTCTCAGTGTCTGTGCCCCTGGAGTTATGTTCAGGAAGCATGCTCCTATACCAATTTGTTCAAGGGTACCTCCTACTTTCTCTTCTAAGAGATTCAATGTGGCTGGATTGATGTTGAGGTCTTTGATCCATTTGGACTAGAGTTTTGTGCATGGTGACAGATATGGGTCTATCTGCAGTCTTCTACCCTCCCTTATCCAATTGTGCCAGCACAATTTATTGAAGATGCTGTCCTTTCCCCATTGTATAATTTTAGCTGTTTTGTCGAAAATCAGGTGCTCATAGGTTATGGGTTAATATCAGGACTTTCAATTTAATTACATTGGTCTATCTGACTATTTTTGTGCCAATACCAGGCTGTTTTCAGAACTATAGCTCTGTAGTAGAGCTTAAAGTCAGGAATGGTGATGCCTCCTGAAGTTCTTTTATTGTATAGGGTTGTTTGGCTATCCTGAGTCTTTTGTTTTTCCATATAGAATTCATTATTATCCTTTCAAGGTCAGTGAAGAATTGTGGTGGGATTTTAATAGGGATTGCCCTGAATGTGTAGATTGTTTTTGGCAAGATTTCCATTTTTACTAAGTTTATCCTACCTATCCAAGATCAAGGAAGATCTTTCCATTTTCTGGTATCTTCTTTAATTTATTTCTTTAGAGTCACAAAGTTCTTATTATTTAGGTGTTTTACTTGTTTGGTAAGCGTTACACCAAGATACTTTATGTTACTTGTGGCTATTGTAACAGGTGATGTTTCTCTGATTTCTTTCTCTGTCTCTTTGTCGTCTGAAAAAAAGTAGGGCTACTGAATTTTTGAGTTTATCCTGTATCCTGCTAGTTTGCTGAAAGTGTTTATCAGCTGTAGGAGTTCCCTGGTAGAGTTTTTTTTTTTTTTGGGGGGGGGTTGCTTATGTAAACTATCATATCATTTGCAAATACAGACAGTTTGATTTCTTCCTTTCCAATTTGGATCCCCTTGATCTCCTTTTGTTGTCTTATAGCATTAGCTAGAACTTCCTGTACGATATTGAAGAGATATGGAGAGAGAGGGCAGCCTTTTCTTGTTCCTGATTTTAGAGGAATTGGCTTAAGTTTCTCTCCATTCAGTTTGATGTTGGCTGTTGGTTTGCTGTATATTGCTCTTATTATGTTTAGGTGATCCTGTTATCCCTGATCTCTCCAAGACCTTTATCATGAAAGGGTGTTGAATTTTGTCGAAGGCTTTTTCAGCATCTTGGGAGATAATCATATGGTTTTTCTTTTTCAGTTTGTTTCTATGTTGTATCATGTTGATAGATTTTCATATGTTAAACCACCCCTGAAATCCATGGATGAAGCCTACTTGGTCATGGTGTTTGATTTCTCTGATGTATTCTTGAATTTGGTTTGCTAGTATTTTATTGAGTATTTTTGCATCGATCTTCATCAGGGATATTGGTCCGTAGTTTTCTTTCTTAGTTCTGTCTTTGTGAGGCTTGGGTACCAAGGTTATTGGGTACCTCATAAAAAGAGTTTGGCAATCAGCCTTCTATTTCTATTTTGTGGAACAGTTTGAGGAGTAGTGGTATTTGTTCTTCTTTGAATGTCTGGTAGAATTCTGCACTGAATCCATCTGGTCCTGGACATCTTTTGGTTGGAAGGCTTTCGATGACTGCTCCTATTTCATTGCGGGTTATAGGTCTATATAAGTTGTTTGTCTGTTCTTGATTTAATTTTGGTATCCATAAATTTGTCCATTTCCTTTGACTTTTCAAAGGATTTTCAGAGTATGACCTGAAAATTGTCTGGGTTTCTCTGTGTCCCTTGTTATGTTCACCTTTTTGTTTCTGATTTTGTTAATTTACAAGTTATCTCTCTGCTTTTTTTTAATTTGGATAAAGGTTTGTCTATCTTGTTGATTTTCTCAAAAAACCAACTCTTTGCATTGCATTGATTTTTTTTTTGTATTGTTTTCCTGGTTTCTATTTTGTTGATTTCCAGCCCTTAAATTGATTATTTCCTGGCTTCTACTCCTATGGGGTGAGTTCCGCTTTCTCTCTGTTCTAAGGTTTGCAGTTGTGCTGTTAATTCTCTTATGTGACTATCCTCTGTTTTCTTCATATGGGCACTTAGTGCAATGAACTTCCCTGGTAACACTGCTTTCAACGTGTCCCATAAGTTCGGGTATGTTGTGTCCTCATTCTCGTTGAATATTCGAAAGTCTTTCATTTCTTTCTTTATTTCTTCTTTGACCCAGGTGTGGTGCAATTGCACAGTGTTCAGTTTTCATGAATTTTAGGTTTTCTGCTATTTGTGTTGTTGATTCCATCTTTAAAGCATGGTGGTCTGATAAGGTACAGGGGACTATTCCCATTCTCTTGATCTGTTGAGGCTTGTTATGCCACCCAGTATGTGGTCGATTTTAGAGAAGGTTCCATGTGGAGCAGAGAAGAAGGTATATTCTTTTGTGTTTGGATGGAATTTTCTAAGATGTCTGTTAACCCCAGTTGAGACATAACTTCTGTTAGTTCTTTTGTTTCTTTGTTGAGTTTCTGATTTGTGGTCCTGTCTAGTGTTGAGAGTGATGCATTGAAGACTCCCACTATAAGTGTGTGAGGCTTTATATGAGCTTTGAGTTTTAGTAGGGTTTCTTTTATGAATGTGGGTGCCTTTATATTAAGGGCATAGATGTTCAGAACTGAGACGTGTGTGTTGATGGATTTCTCCTGCAATGAATACAAAATGACCATCTTCATCTCTTTTGATTAATTTTGGTTTGAAGTCTAACATTTTAGATATTAGGATAGCCATGCCTGCTTGCTTCTTGGTTCCATTTGATTGGAAAATCTTTTCCCAACCCTTTACCCTGAGGTAATGTCTATCTTTGAAGCTTAGATGTGTTTCTTGTATGCAGCAGCAGGATGGATTCTGTCTTCATATCTATTCTGTGTCTTTTTATAGGTGAGTTAAGACCATTAATGCTGAGGGTGAGTAAGGAACATTGATTGTTGATGCTTGTTTGTTTTAAGTTTGTTGTTGGCAGTGGTATTGTGAATATATTTGTTCTGCTTTTACCCTTAGTTTCTGGTGTAGTTAGATTATCTGTTGCCTACATTTTTGGGGCATAGTTACCTTCCTTGCGTTGGAGTTTTCCCCTTCCAATACTTTCTGTAGGGCCGGATTTGTAGATACGTATTGGGAAAATCTGGTTTTGCCATTAAATGTCTTGTTTTCTCCATCTATAGTGATTGAGAGTTTTGCTGGATATAGTAGCCTAGGCTGGCATCCGTGTTCTCTTAATACTTTTAGAACATCTATCCAGGACCTTCTGGCCTTGAGGGCTTCCATGGAGAAGTCAGGTGTAATTTTGATAGGTCTGCCTTTATATGTTACCTGTCCTTTTTCTTTAGCTGCTCTTAATATTCTTTTTTTTTCTGTATGCTAGTTGTTTTGATTATTATATGTTGAGGGGTCTTTTTCTTTGGTCCAGCCTATTTGGTGTTTGGTATGCTTCTTGTACTTTCACGGGCATGTACTTCTTCAGATTTGGAAAGTTTTCCTCGATGATTTTGTTGAATATGTTTTCGGCTCCTTTGAACTGGGTTTCCTTGCCCTCCTCATCCCTATTATTCTTAGGTTGGCCTTTTCATGGTGTCCCACATTTCCTGGATGTTTTGTGTTAAGGATTTGTTGGATTTATGGTTTTCTTTGGTCGATGAATCTGTTTCTTCTAGTTTATCTTCTGCCTGAGATTCTCTCTTCGATCTCTTGAATTCTGTTGGTTATGCTTGAGTCTGTAGTTCCTGATTTTTTGCCCAATTTTTCTATTTCCAGCATTCCTTCGGTTTGTGGTGCCTTCATTATCTCTATTTCAGTTTTCAAGTCTTGAACCCTTTCCTTCACCTGCTTAATTTTTTTTTTTTCTTGGCTTTCTGTACTTTATTTTTCTTAAGGAATTTGTTCATTTCTTCCAGTTTTTTGTTTGTTTTTTCCTCCATTTCTTTAAGGGATTTTCTCACATCTTCTTTGAGAGCCTCTATCATTTTTATGATGGTAATTTTTCAGTTATTCCCTTCTGCTTCCTCTGCCTTGTTTTTGTGTTCCCTTCTAGTTGGTGTAGATTCCCTAGATTCTGGTGCTGTCATGCTTGTCTTTCTGTTGTTAGGTGTTTTCTTGTATTGCTGTCTTCCCATAGCTTCTTCCAGTAGGTGTTGGTGTGGTCTCTCCCTCTCTCTATGGTACTTCCCCTGTGGGCTTATGTGGGTCAGAGTTTCAATATCTGTAGCTGTGGGTGGTCGAAGCTCTATAGGAGGTCTCCGCAGACAGGGACCCAGGGATGGGGTCAGGGATAAGGATCCAGGAGAAGATGCCTGTAGAAACTCAGAGTGGTCCTGCAGAGATAGGCAGATCTCTGGGAGGGGCCCAGGACTCCAGCAGAGGACTGGAGGTGGGGGTCAGAGACCAAGCAGGTGGGAATAATGGGTGGTTCTGCATGGATAGGCAGGTTTCCTTTGTTCAGAGTTGCTCCAAGAAGTCCCCAAAGTAGGGTGGACTTTTGGCTCCACCCTCTGTCCCAGTGCTCAACCAGAGCAGGGGCACAGTGGGCAGGGTAGGGCACAGAGTAGGGGGGCAGGCTCGCGGTGCGGATGGGTGGGTGTGTATCAGAGCTCCAAGGGTGCTCTGGATGGGGACAGGACACAGGAGCAGCAGGATTAGGGGCCAACCCAGGGAGTTTGGGAGTTCAGGGGGAGGGGAGAGGTTGTGGGGGAGAGGCTGCCCCATTGGGCCCAGACTCACCTCTAGCCAATGGCTGGAGGAAGAAGACAAAGGCTGAGCTGATACTTGGGAAGTTTCTTCAGGATAATAGGATCTCACTGAGAACTGGCACTCTCCAGCTGAGGCTTCTTTTTTAGCAGAGGCCCTGCTTTGGAGGTCAAGGATCTTGCAGGTGGGAACTCAGAGTGGACCTGCAGTGATAGTGGATCTCTGGGAGGGGGGCCCTGGACTCCAGCAGATGACTGGAGGTGGGGTCAGAGATCAAGCAGGTGGAAATTATGGGTGGTCTTGCGTGGATAGGCTGATCTTCTTGTTCCTTTCCCACATTTTCATCAGTCTACTTCTTTGCAGAAACATTTAGTGGCTCTTTAGGGCCACCGCTAAAGTTTGTTGTCTGCATTTAAAATCTAAGCCACTGCAGCTATGAGAGCTAAGAATGGATACAGGACTGGTGGGTGCTTTGCCACCTCTTTGGCACACGGTTAATTAGGAAAGATGAATGGTTTACAGAATTATGCTTATTGAACTGTCCCCTTCAAAAGGACGTGAGCCCAGAGCATTGGTTTATTTAATTGTACTTTATGTTATGCTTAGTATTTAAAACATATTATATAGAAACCATAGAGTTTAATATGTAAAATATGATAAATGGATAAAATAAAACAATATTATCTGACAAAAATATTTTTCTGTTGTGAAATTGTAATTGAATTACATCATGACCCTTATCTCAAATCAGAAAATATTTTTGAGAACATGTTGTTACCTTGGCTCAGGGATCTAGAAGTAATTATTTAATGTTTTCCTACTAGATAAATGCTAATTATTTTATATTACTTTTTAGAACTAAAAAAAGAACCTAAATCCAAGCCTATCGTTTTTTATTATATACAGTTTTTATTATATACAGTAGTATATAATATAAAGAGCAAAATGAAACTCTTAGAGTCTACCGTATTTGATATTTCTAAGAGATTCCAAATGAAGGTTGGTTGTTGTATTTTTTTTTAATAAAAAGTAGATATTATTCATAGAATATATTCTGATTATGTTTTCCCCTCTACACATGCCGTTGGGAGGTGGAAGCTGTAGCATCAGAAATTCAAGAGCATCCTTAGCTGTGTAGTCAGATTCAGGCAAGCCTGGGCTACTTCATTCCATATTTCTGCTAAAACAAGCAACAACAAAACAATTTTGGCACTGAAATCAAAGAACATTCTTTTAGCATTTTCCACTTATACATAATAAAAATAACAGTGTAACATATTCCATTGTGGTATTGATTTCTTTGTAGTAGATGTGAAACAAGCCTCTTGCTTTCGTTTTCTAGATATTTACAAAGAAAACTCACACTGGCAACAAAGAAGCCTGCCCCTGATCCTGGAGAAACTGTACGTTTATGAGAACAAGTGGAAGGTTAACATTTATTACTGTTGGTTTTAATAGCTGAGATTTTAAGGGACAGCAAGTTAAATGAATCACAATGATCTTATTTTTTTTTCTATTTTCTTCAACTGACAGATATTTACCATTTCCAGTTGAGGTCATGGATAGTTTCTTGTTTGGCATTTCTTTTGCTTTTTCTTGTTCTCTAAAATAATGTTATTTTCTCAAGCTGTTGGGGCATGACACTACCAATTTCCTGAAGTGATGGGAACATGATCTTCCCATTCAATATATTAAAAAGGCTGGGCAATGCTTCATAGCTAGAGGAGAGACTGTCTCAAGTTGTGCTCTGCAATTCTGAGTAGTCCTTCAGATTACAGCACCTCAGATTAGCATTCACACAACATTGGAAAGAGGGGTGAAAAAAATCTCTGATATATTTCAAAAACACCCCTTATTATTAATATTCCTTAAGCTTAAGAAGAATATGTGGGGCTGTGTTTTGAGGTGACAGCTTTATGTAACATGTGACAGGAGAGCTGTGCATCTTTTTGGCAGTTTAGGGATGGCAGCAGAGTTCATTCATCTGGTTGTTTGATGGCATCTTACCAAAAATCTTCTAGTTGACAAGGGTGAAAATAAAATGCAACTGTGTTTTACTGCAGACCATGAGGGTCCAGCCCCCTCCCACAGATTCACTCTTGGGTAAGGAAGAGAAAGTCTCAAGAGTAGTGGGAAAGATTCTTATTTGAGAATTACTAGACTTTCCTATCTGAGGGGAAAACAAGCAAGCACACACTTCCTGTTGGTAACCTAAGGAAAAAAGGCACAAGAACACACTTTCCTGGTGGTAAAGGTCTCTTTTACTTCATTCTTTTATAGTCTTTCTGTCTTGACAATCTCTCTCTTTCTCCTCTCTCTCTCTCTCTCTCTCTCTCTCTATATATATATATATATATATATATATATCCTGCCCAGTATATATTTTTATATTCTGTTACAGTTACTCATCTCCACACAGCCCTAGCTAACATCTCATTTACATATCCTCCATCATACAGCACTTACACAATTCCTACCCATAGCTTCACTACGAGAGGCAGCTCTTTCATACAGCTCTCTGTCTCACACTGACTCACAAGTACATACTTCTACATCATTCATTCATTCTTTACTCACTCTCACTCATTCACCCTCTCACAATACTTCTCACAAGCGTCTTCAACTCTCGTAGGTCTGTCTCCCATAGCAGCCTCTCTTGAATACCCGTCTTCTGCCTCCCTTCTCCCTCTCATTTCTGCTCCTTCACTCTGCCTCACCACCTCTCTTCCACATCTCTCATCTGCTCCCCCTCTCGCCTTCTCACTCCCCTCTGCCTTCTGCCTCTGTCTCCTTCTTCTCCCAAGCAAAACTCTGGACAATTATAGGTTGTTTTACACAGCCCTACCCAAACTCAAAACATAGTTAAGTCATGTAGTTTCTCCCAGTCTAGGACTGTCACAATGACCCATGCATGCAGCTCTAAGTTGATGAGGGTCCCCAGACAGAAAATGACATTGGAAATCAAGACTTGACCACAACAATTAGTTAGCTGGACCTTGAGCCTGAGCCTGGGACTAAAGTGCAGAATAAAGTTGTTTCAAGCTCTGGCTTTCAATCAGCAAACAAAACCTGGGAGAATGACCTTGTATATTTGTCCCCAGGGGCAACCAGCCTACTTTGAATTTTCTCTAAAGTTTAAAGTTAATTTGTATGTGTGAAAGGCTGTCTTTGTGACTAAGAATTATTATTTCTGTGCATTAATCTTATACAACTTAAGCAGAAAATCATCTTTTGGCCATCTACAGTTATATGTGTGCCCAACAAGTATAAATGTCACCACCAAAGGGCTGTGGAATGAACCCCACTGCTGTTCTTTTTTTTTTTTTTTTTTTTTAGAATTTTTTTATTATTATTTTATTTAATTTTATATAACAAAGTCCAATTAAATGAAAACAAACATTTATACACAATATTTGGGAATTTGGGCGTGTTCTTTCCAAGCTACTTCCTGCTGGTAAGGGGCGCTGTCTTGGGGGATTCGAAGAAGATTCAGATATCCTAGCTGTAGTCTGTAGGGCTGTTTTGTCCAGCTGTTTTGAATGTAGGATCACCTTGTATTATGTTTCAGGCGGTCTGGCGTGATCAAACCACATTAGTCTGGAAGGAATCCACATCTTTTCATTTTCTGTGGAAAGAAAAATAGAAATCCTTTTCCCCCAGTAACTTGACTTCAACTTAAATTAAGTTGAAGCCCACTGCTGTTCTTATTAGGTAGTCATAGCATGGGTACCTGAGAAAGTTACAGGAACAGCCAGTCATTCATTGTCAATAGCCCTACAGGATTTGCCAAATACAGTTCCTCCACAATGTCTTGTGACTTGACTTTGCCAAGTAGCTTTCCAACAACATCCAATGGGTTGATTTTTTTAAACACTAGTTATCATTACTATACATAGCCATGGCCCTCTGAATTGTTTTATTTGCTGATATATCTTATTTCATTTAAAAGAAGAAAATGCACATGTTCACAGAGAGCCATGCACAGGCTTAATAATCTTTTATGGAAAACAAATTCTGTTTCCTTCTAAGATATTTAGAATATACAGTCTGGTATGCTCTATAGTGTATAATCACCAACTAATATCAACATTTGAACACAAAAAATAAAAATCTATATTGGCAAGCATTTATAGCACTCAAATATCTACCTTCAAAGCTTAGACAGGTCTTCCTCTGAGGTGACATATACATGTAAAGTTTGGAAGAAGAACAGATCAGTACACTAGTTTTAGGGGATGGAAGTGGAGTACATTCATCCACGTTCTTGATGCCATCTTTGCTGAACAGCATTGCTGAAAATTCTTCTGAACACTTTGAAAATTTTCTCAGCATCTGTCTCATTTTGAATATCCTTTATCATGGCATATTCATAGACTTCCAAGTTGTACTTGGTTGTTGGACACCACTGAATTTCAATTAAAGTTAGTCTGTCATATATTATGGTTTATTCATGATAAACATGTTATTGTAGAACTGAGAAGTATATTTAAAATTTTTCTTATATATCCTGGAAAGCAAAAGTCTCTATGAAAAACAGAATTAAAATTTGTTGAAAATTGGCAATGTGTTTAAATAACTTCACATCCACCACAGATATGGTGCTTTTATATAAGCATCAACTATGATTTTTCTGGCCAAATATTTAACCCTCCTTACAAACTCAGTGAAGTATAAAGTGATAGCAGTTTTCAGTTGGCCATGGTGAAATTCAAGTACATTTGAGAATAACCTTGTTGAGTATCTTTTCTTATCTGCCTGATACCCCTTGTTTACTTGTTTAGCTATTTGTATCCTCTTACATATTATGCACCCTGACCACCCTCCCCTCCCATCCCTACCCCAATTCCACATGCAGGGCAATGCCATCCAGGTGGGGTCATGTAAATCTGTCAAGTCATTTGAAGTAGGGACTAGGAATTTTCTCCTGTCTCTAGGTTAAGGCAGTATCCCTCCATGAGGGATGTGTCCCCAAGGTCCTTCTGTGCACCAGGGATACATCCTGGTTCCACTGTCTGAGATCCCCTAGACTGCTCAGTCCTTCTGGCTGAGACCCATATTCAGTGGGCCTGAGTCTGTCCCAGGCTAGATTCCCAGCTATCAGTGTGGGGGCCTGGTCAGCTGTCTCTATGTGTTTCCGCAAACCAGTCTTGTTCTCTCAGTCTGCATCTGGATTCTAGTTCAACTCAGTGTTTAGATATGGGTGTTTTCTCCTGTTTCCAACAGGTATTAGATGAGGGCTCCATGGATAAGTTAGTTGTTGATCTCACTATCCGGGAAGGGCATTTATGGTAGCCTTTCCACAGATGCTCAAATTGTTAGTTGGTGGCAGTCTTGTAGGTCTCTAGACCTTTCTTTAGGTTCAGTTTTCTCTTCAAACCAATAATGGCTCCCTCTTTTATGTTCTCTCTCTCTTGCTCTCTCTCTCTCTCTCTCTCTCTCTCTCTCTCCCTCTCCCTCTCTCTCTCTCTCCTGTCTTCTGTTCCTACCCTGACTCAATCTTCCTAGCTGCATGTGCATTCCTCTCCTCCTGCTCTCTTTCTCCTACTTCTTTCTCCATTCAGTAACACCCCACTTCCCCTGTGCTCTGGGGGACTTGTCCCTTCCCCCTTCTGTGAGGGACTTTATATGAATCACTTAGAATACACCTTGTATCCTAGTTCCTCTTGCTGGTGTGAATTATAGGCTTATGATCCTTTGATCTAGGTCTAAAACCTATATATGAGTGAGTACATACCATGTTCATCTTTTTTTGTGACTGGGTTACCTCATTCAGCATGATTTCTTCAAGTGCCATCCACTTGCCTGAGAATTTCAAGATCCCATTATTTTTTTCTGCAGAGTAGTATCCATTGTGTTGATGTGCCACATCTTCTTTATCCATTCTTCAGTTGAGGGGCATCCAGGTAGCTTCCAGTATTACAAATAATACTGTTATGAACATAGTTGAGCAGAAGTCTTTGTTGCATGGATGTGGATCATTTGGGTATATGCCTAAGAGGGGGATTGCTGTGTCCTGTGATAAACTAATTCCCATTTTCCTGAGGAAACACCATACTGCTAAGCACTGAGCCATACCCTGGAATACAGTTATAGAGAGGATGAGGTATGAGCAAAGGAGTCAAAACCAAACAGGAGAAACTTACAGAGCCAGCTGACCTGACCTAGTGAGAGAACATGGACCCCAGTCATAAAGCATTGAACTGAACCAAAACCCTGAATGTGGGTACCAGTTAGGAGGCCTGGGTAGTCTGTGGGACCTCTAACAGTGGATATTTAGCCCTAGTGCACAAATGGACTTTTGGAGCCCATTCCTTGTGGAAGGATACTATTTTAGCCCAGATACAAGGGAGGAGGGCCCAGGCCCCCCCTCAAATGATGTGGGACAGACTTTGATGATTCCCCCATGGAAGGCCTCTCTGTCCTTGAGGAGCAGGTGGGGAGTGGATTGGGGGGAAGTTGGTAGGGGACATGGAAGGATGGAAGGGAGAGGGAATGGGGGGATTGATATGAAAATGATCATTTCTAAATTTATAAAAAAAAGTATAAAAAATAAAGAGTCTGTTTTCAGTGAGGGAGAACATGAGTGCATGCATTCATCCTATCTTCCCTTAGTTTTTCTTTCTCCTCTCTTTGTCTCGCTGGTATGCACACACACTCTCCCCACGCCTCAATTTCTAATTAAATTTTGATTCTATTTTTAATTATTGTGGTACTATGGACAGGAACTTTGCTTTATTGAGCTTTGCTGAATTGTTCAATTATTGTGCTTGAATTCCGAGTCACTTGGTGTCTATGAGCAAGGTATGACAGTGCTGTTGCTATAGTACTTGTAAGAAATACCTCTGCAACTAGTTTCTTTGAGATTTAGAACATAGATTTTAATTCAAAGAGACAATGATGATCCATTAGTATCAACATAGGTGGATAGTATCGACATAGGAGGATGTTGGTTGTATTAAGCAATTGAATTTCTGTAATACATTGAGTTTTGTGCATCACCATAAGAAACATTTGCACAACCTATGCTACAACATTAGGCAGCGATACAGTTGCTTACACATAATGACAGGACGATAGGACTGTCTCTCACTCCTCATTATCTTGCTAATATTAAAAGCATAAATTTTGGAGCCAGATCTTATCAATTACTTCATTGCTTATAAATTTATTTACAGGAAGAGGATAATTACATTTATATACTAATTTTAAAAATTATATCAAATAAATTACCTAGTTCAGTAGACCATTAATAAGTACTAATATTAACATTAATAGTCTCAGATCAGTAGAAGCAGTTACAGGATGAAATTTTGTTTAAGGAATAGTTGATGATTACATATTATAAATTAAAATGCAAATATTAAGCAATATTTCACATGCAAATGCTGTTAGTCTTGCAGTTCTATAAAAACATGTAAAATAGTTTCCTTAGTACGTTAGAGTTGAAACATAGGATCTGCGTGCGCGCGCACACACACACACACACACACACACACACACACACACACACACACCACCACCACCACCACCACCACCACCACCAGAGAGAAAAAATCAGCAGATTATAGATATGGTGCAGAGTTCTCAGGGTCATTCCACTCTCTCCTCCATTTTCTTTGCCACCAAAACCTGAGTGGAGTTATCCAAACACCTTTCTTTAATGAAGACACCTGTACTTCCTCTTGTCTCTTGATTTCTTCTTAACTTATAGTAAAGGGTGACTACATTCATGAAAAGGAGACCTGAGAAACAATGAGTAACATGAAGTGATATACACAAGAAGTCTGAAGAAATCCTTAAGGAAGCTTTGAGGTAGGTGCAATACAGTGTCTTATTAGAGACCCAAATATAATACCATATATCTAATTATCAACATAAGAGAGAGGGGACAGACAGAGCAGGTGGGAGAGAAGGTGCGAGAAAGAGAGGGAGAAAGAGAGGGAGGAGATTCCAGTTCTCTGGTTCCTCCTGACATAGACTGCTGATACCAGCTCAAGCTAAGTTGTCTCTAAGTATTTGATTCTTTATCAAATGTCCATAAACTTCATGGGGAGCAAATAAAGAACCAATAGTGTCTGAAACATCTTTCTCAGTCTGTCAAAAGCCTCTGTGTTTCTTACTAGGAAAATAGGCCTTTAGTCCCTAACCTATAGGATAAGCTTAGAACCTCTCCTGAATGCTCAGCGCATATTTTGAAGTAGCTCCAGCTTGGGTCCCTCAACTGATAAGCTTGTAATGTTTCCAGTGAGTAACAGGTGTCTGAGGAACTGTCATATAGCAAATTCATCCATGAATTGCAAAACAGATAACACTTTTGCAAAACACTTGCTCTTTGCAGAAGGTCAATAGATTCCAGTTTGTTACCAAATTTCAAGACAAGCTGGATAATTTTATGATCAGCAAGAAAACTGCTAGTTATAAAGGTTAAACATAGAAGCCAGTCTGATCTTTTGTTTTAGAAGGTAACTTGTCATCATGACCTACACGAGATTTCCTCCCCACTAGCTGTCAGTGAAGGACATTGTAGCTGATTTTTGTTTGTCAGTCTGTGTCATGTTTGTTCCTCAGTGAATTCATATCAGCACACAGTTATTAGGTACCTACTGTTCACAAAGTATCATCCTAGGTCAAGTTTCCATGACATTGAGACATATGCAAACTAGTGTTGGGTATTATACAATGGCAGGGACATGTGTATAAGAAAACTATGCATCCATCATTGCACGTTGCTCTGAGGTTTCCATAATCATAGGATCCCCCAGGGCTCCAGTCATGAGAATTCAGGTAGCATTTTTGGCGGGGCAAGTATGAAGGGGCTATTATAACCAAGAGTTTGTTTGTTTGTTTGTTTTAATATAAATGGCTTATGTAAGTTGAGATGTTGAGTTTCCAATCACCCATGAAATTGTCCTTTGTGGCAGCTCTAAAGGTGGAGGAATATCTAAGGGTCTAAATTTCAGAGCTCAAGAGTGCTACAAAATACCAGCTTACCTATCTTGGTATGAATTTCTTGTCTAAGACAGCTGTTAATCTAAAACAGTAAATATCCCACAAGGGAATTAAAACTAGTTCCCATACTATGTTAACAATGACTCTGGCTCTGTGAAGTTTATGTTTTCTTTAGAATAATTTGCTCCTTCATACAGGCTCAAAAGTCTCAGGTGGGAATATTTCTGATTAGAAAACTAGTGTGGAGAAACAACGTGATGGCAGGAAACAAAGCCTTGGTAAGAAAACAAGAAAAAAGGTGCAGGTAAGATTGAATTGCATGTGTTAAAATGAAATCCAGAGCAGGAAAGAACACTACAGATAGCAGTTACCTCACTATGTGAGACCTAACAGAAGATGGTGAGTGTTTCATTTTATCTATGTTCATGAAGCAGATTATAGTAAAAATGCTCAACAGATTGCAGTGTGAGACTAGGGGAATCTAATAGGGTGAAGTAGGGGCTTTTAAGTGACCAATGCAGCCTACATTTCACCTATAAACAAAGGACTCTCATATGAAGCAGAACAAAACAGTTGATATATAACAATGGAGGATTGAATGGGCTGAGGAATGTCAAAAAAAAAAAAAAAAAAAAAGCCCTTTGATTCTGAATAGAGAGCAAGGGAAAACATTTCAGGTAAGTTGGTCCTTTAATAGAGATTTAGGGGATAAGGAGGAATTCAATCGAAGGAGGAGACATTACTATGTGCAGTTTTCAGTGTAAGTAGATAACACAAGCCACAAAAGAAAATAGGTATCTGTTGCTGTTGTCCAGCAAAGATGAGTACTATAATGAAACTGAACTATAGCTCCTTTGTTGGCAAAGATGAGACTGAAACCTAATCTCAGTTTGGTAATTTCTTCAGAAGACAATGGAGCATCTTTAAATAAAGGAAAATGGTGAAGGGGGTGAGTGAAGTAAAGTGTTATTAAGGACATCATTCCATAAGCTCTATAGGTGACAATGAGAGTCAAGAAATAAATTTCCATCCTTGCCTACAAATGACATTCCTTCTTACTTAGCTTAATGGGTATGGGAGGGGGACAGATTCATTACGGTTCTGGGGGTCATAGATTCACTGGTCTGGAGGAAGCCTTTCTATTCCTCAGACCTGAAGAATAACTAAATATTAATTATTAATGCATTGCCAGAATTTGGCCAAAAGGATACCTATGATCTGGCCTAATGTAAACTTGTAAACCCCAACTTAAGATAATATACACTTATGCAACTACTGGTTTTTTTTTTTCAGTTATTCAGTTCTTGCGCATGAACATTGTAGATGACTACCCATGCCTCAATGATTAAAAGATGGCTACTCCTGAATTAGACTGTTAAGTTCAATGGAAAATTCATTCATTTCCTGCTCCTATTCTCCATTCCTTCCTCTGGCATCACTGCTACTGTGTGCTTACTCTAGATTTGTTGGAAAAAGTAAATAAATAAATATATCAGTATTTTGGAAAGGACAAAAATGACAAGAATGGAAATTTCAGGAAATATTAAGAAATATACAACCAGTGGGAGGCATATAAACTGCAGCAAAGAACAGAAGGTACTAAGCCAGGCGCTTCTGCAATGATCAGTACAGCAGCTTGGCTTTCTCTCATATTCAATCTCTTCTCTCTCTAAGAAGTCTTAACTAAAGTGTTTATAGATACCTTATTATTTAAATTTAACATAAACCACACGCACAAACACACACACACACAGACACACACATGCATACTTCAGGGTGATTTGTAGGGTGGGAAGGTGTGAGAGAGACCTTACTGCTAAATATTAGGGTCTGATATTCTTACTAGTTTCCTAATGTCTTATAATTCTGATGGAAAAAAAAGAGAGAAACAGGGTTTGCAAATTTTGTTAAACCTAAATGCATTCAACTTTCTGGATTCAATATCTATTTTCTAAAGGAAAACTTTCATTGAATAATTTGATAGTATAAAATTACCCAAGTCTGGGGAAGTCCATAATGATGGCACTGTAGTGAAAGAGTTTTCAATCGATTGAACAAGAAAATGACTGACCTGTACACAGATAACAGACCTGACTATAGTGCCTTGGTTAAAAGGTGTGTCTTCACTATAAAGATACCTAGTTTGGAGAAGACATATTAAAAAGATTATTATATAGTATGTCTATTATAGTCAAGATTCATTATTTCAAGAAAACAGACAAATTTCTGTCTTTTTTAAAAGAAATTTGTTCTCATAAGTGAAAAAAACACATCTGTCCAATTCAATAGCCAAATATTAGACTAAAGAAAAACTTCCATACTTGTAATTCAAAACTTGAAATAATTAAATTCTTAATTTAGAATAGAATTATTATAACTGGTTATATTTTCCTCCACATTAATCTACCAGAATTTTGTATTTGGAAGATTTTGTCTTGTGTACCCAAGCACTTGGCAGTTTAGCCATTGAATATGCACCTGCTTCTCAGATTGGCAAGGCAACAATTTACTGTGAAGAATCAGTCGCTTTGAATAGCTAATTGGTTCAGGTGCAATGAATTAACCATCTGCCTTAGAGACCAAATCCACTAGGAGGGAAGGAAAAATCCCTTTCCTCTTGCCACTTCAGGACTACATCAACAGTAGAGTTCAATGGTACCTGATCCTTACTTTGAATTAGTGGTTTCTCTGTTAGGTGAATGAAAGAAAATGAAGTTTGTTAGAAAGAAAAATAGTATAGTTTACAGTATTTTTATTATTACCTTTTTAGATCAATGTACTCTGTTATTGTTGTTTGAATTCATGGAAACTTTCAAATCTCTCAAAGAAAAACAAACAAGCAAAAACCCCACAAAAGAAATCAGAATATGTCAGAAGAGTGATGTGGACCCATGTGTGTGGTTGCATTAGTGCACTGGATCCATTTCATCTTTAGGTTTTATTTCCATCATCTCTTTGTTCTCAGAATCTACAGTGAGTCTCTTGCTAACTATGTGAGATGACAGTATAATACTTAATAACTGTGTTGACTGATGAGATGGGAAGCCATTTTAGGTTAACTTGATCTACTTTTTTTTTTTTTTTTTTTTTTTTTTTGCCTTTTATGGACTCCTCCTCTTCCTCTTCTTCTTCTCGTCTTCTTCACCTTTCCCTTCTCCTCCTCTCTCTCCTCTTTCTTCTTCCAGATACTTCTCTGTTGCCCTTCTGCTTCTCCATACTTCAGTCAATTTATATTTCACATGTTAAAATTTACTGCATCGAATTTTAACAAATCTTAATTAGGGGTTCCAACTGAAATCATGTGTTCATCTTCCAGGAAGGATAATGTATCTTCAGTCACCAATGTGAGAGTCTCCAAATTCTGTGTCCCTGTTTTGATGAGGGGTTATTTTATGAAATTTTTTTCTGCCTGTCCATATTTGTCTTAAGGAATTGATAACATAAAATAGTTTAGTTTCAAGAAGTTGTGTGAAAGCTTTTAAAAGACTTAAAACAAAATTTCCCTTCTTTTTAAATAATGTCTTGAATTATACTTGGTTAATTTACTTCATTAAAATTAATATTTATATCTATATAGAGTCAATAAAACATAATTATTTGTGTATGTTCTGCTCCTCTAATATAACATGAGCTCTTCAACCAAAACTGAAGCAGTTGGCCAGAAAGGGCTCTTCAACATACTCTAGATATTAAGGATAGTTAAAAATGGGTGATAATGTCAGGTATAATTCCTCAATCTGTAAGTATTCTCCACATGTTTATAAAATAGTCTCAATTACAAAATTTTTGTATGAGTCCCTTTTTTCAGACACTGAAAGAAATAGATTGTGTTTCTAAAACTCTCTTCCCCTTTAATTGATATGATTGGATGTATAATTTCCATTCATCAAAATGGGATGTTGGAAGTAAAAGATTCTGAATGGAATTCTTTCATCTGAATGCCTTACCCTATTCTACATTAGGAAACTGAATAAACTTCAGAACTTCATATTGTCTTTCTAAAATATATAAAATGTCATGGCAATGGAAGTTTGCAAAACAGAAATGTTTCTAACAAATTCACTAATTACATTTTAAAATTATTTCATTAATTATTCTCATGGATAATTTCACGCACAAATACAATGTATTTAGATCATATGTACAACCTGCCCCTACCTTTTAACATATTGCTTCCAGTTAAACTTCCTTTTCTCTTCCAGAAGCCACTAAGTCCAATTAGTTCTGCCCATGTACACATTGGGTGAGGCACTACACATCAAAGCATAGTTGACCACTATTGAAGAATACTGATTCTCCTAACTTCTGTGGCAGCCAATTGTTACTCAACAAAGGGTGGGGGAGCCTCATGACTCCATTCCATTTCTCTGCTGGAGTATTCGCAGAGTTTGATCTTGCTCAGGCCTTGTGAAGGTAACTACAGCTTCTGATTACAATGGCCTTGTCAAGTCCAGAAGATCTTATTTCACAGTACTCTTTCCAAGCTTCTGGTTCATATAATGTCTCCCCACATTATATGTCAAGAAATTATCTGATAATTTTAAGATCATTGCACAAAATTATAGTTTATTTAATTCCAATAAAAAGTTCTAGAAATATTTCAAAATGTTAATCAGTAATACAAGTGAAATGTTTCTCCACTTTCATATATACCTGCCCTGTTGTATTCTAGTCTGTGAAAAGTCAAATTCCTCTGTAGTTGTTCTTAGGTGCATGCGAGTGTTCTTAATGAATTGCCTTTTAATAAGGTAAGATTTTTCGTAGCACATATTCATTATGTGGTTTTTTGCTTCATTTTTCTTTCTGTGATTCCTGGAACACCTGTGGTAGTGTCTGTTGTACACTTAGAAGCCTGCTGATGTATTTTTAAAATTTTTTTCTTTATTGCAACAGGACTCCTTCAGATGAGGCAAGACCCATTAGAAAATAAAAAATAGCACTGCTATGTGAACACAGAATTAAAATGTTCACATTCATCATTTATGATTTTACTACTGTACTCCAGGCAATCCTCTATTCTGAGTATGAGTACAGTGAAGCTGCTACTTGTTCACAACCACATATTTTTCCTATGAGGAAACTGATGTAGAGAAAATTATTTGGTTTATCTAAAGTGTTGGTAATACAACCAGAATAAAAAATCTGAATCATACACATGATTTATTTGTTTTGATTACTCATTGATTGGTGTAGTTATATATGTTTGTATGTGTGCATGAACATTGGGGGAAGGTGCCACCAAGAGTTACATGTCATGTGTGCAGGCTAGGTCAAAGGGCAACTTTTGGGAGTCTATTCTTGCCATCCACAGTATTGAGGCAGTATTTCTTTTGTTGTTCCTGTTCCTTTACTCCAGGCTAAGTTGACCTGCAAGCCTCTGACTGATTCTCCTGTCTTTGGCCTCCCATCTCTCAGTAAGAGTGCTGGGATTACAGATGTGCATCATTGCATCCTGGTTTTTGTGGGGGTTCAGAGGCTTAAATTAGAGTATTCTTGGTACCAAGGCTAGCTCTTTTACCTGTTGAACCTACATGGTTTCTTCTTATTACTTAGTGTTCCAAACTGCTTATTATTTCATTTGACCTAACCTGTGTAGATGCAGATATCTCTCTCAGTACTATCTTATCTGTGCACTTCTCTGATCTCATGATAAAAGGAAATCTCCAAAGCAAGACTTTCAATCTCTCAGACAGTTGATTATGCCAAATGTTTAGCAGAAAGCTGCTAGCTGGCTCCAGGCTATTGATGATTTCATTAAGTCTTCTCCAAACTAATTATTTGCACAATTTCAACTGGGAAAAATGCATTGAAATGAACCTTCTCATTTCCATTACTGTCCCAAGGCAAAGAGAAGCAACTAGTACACATCCCCAATTTAGACTAGTCCAACCCAGCTACATTTCAAACAGAGAAGTCACATTGTAAGTTTAAAAGCACATTAACCTAAAGGAGACATTTTTCCTTATATGAATAGCTTCAATTGATGGCACAGTGATCTATGCATATGGACCAAAGAACAAGTTTCACAACTTTCAAGCTCCCAGACGGTCTCACATACTGCCTTAGAGTTTTCAGTAGTAGTGTTTGCCTCTGTGGCAAGTACATAGTGGCAAACAAATAAAATGTGTCTTATTGAATTACCTTGATTGCTATATTGATTAGTTTCTGTGCTTTTATTCCTAAGATCAGCAGCCAAATAAAGCAAGCAGCGGTTTCCATAACAGACAGGAAAGAAAATGGATTCCGGGTCAGAGAAGATATCCATTCTGTTAGCTTAGAAGGCTATATTTCTTTGTAATGAGGGCACGGCTAAATAGTCACAAGTGAATTGGAATATATCTTCTGAAAATCCCAGGGCAGGCTGACTGAATGGGTGAGGCACATGACTTAAAATGTATAGCCTGTACTGTATCATTTTTACAATTTTACATATTATAATTTTAAATAAATAATTATAATTTTAAAAAATAGGTTTTACAAGAGAAGCAGTTAAGTTTCATAACTGAGTGTTAGAGAGTATGTGTTTCTCCAGTCTATGTTTAGACTCTTTCATTTACACTTGCCATTTACTGAAGTTCTTTTCCTTGCTTCAGATCCAACCTGAGTTATTACCACTCTTAAATGTGTGTGTGTGTGTGTGTGTGTGTGTATGTGGTGTGTGTGTGTGTATGTGGTGTGTGTGTGTGTGTATGTGTGGTAGAGAGTGAGAGACTCAGATGCACACACACACACACCTGTGAGCCTGGGTACACATATATCTGGGTGTATATTTGTGTGGAGAATATGTCAAGTTGATGTTTTCTCTGGATCACTCCCTATCTTCAAATTATTTAGACAGGATCCTTTAAAGAAGCTGGAACTCCTCAACTCAACTAGGCTACTTGGTCACTGAGATCTAATGATGCTCCTATCTCTACCTTCCTTCTAATACTGGCATTATGGATACATGTTGTTGCACTTGACTTTTATGTGGGCACTGGAACTCTTATGCAAATCTTGATGTTTGTGTGGCAGGAACTTTACCAACTGAGTCATCCCTCCAGCTAAAGTTAGCTCATTATTCTCCATGTCTGCTTAAGAATTTATATAATAATCTATTTCTTATTTATTAGTATATTATGTACAACAATATCAACATTGTTTTTTATGCTGTATTCTCATAGTTAGCAGTATGCTCTTTTATAACCTGTCATTGGAAATATTTGTGCTCTGAAACATTTTACAAATTGTTAAACATAAATCATTTATGCTTCTGTCTTTCATGAGTGAAACATATGTTGAATATTAATGGTGTCTAAGATTAGAAAACAAATGAATAAATACAAAACCATGATGTAGCTAATGAAATACTTCCATAACTCATAAAATTGTCATGTAAGATTAAATACAGTATTTCCTATCTTTACTATTTATCTACATCTATGTATTAATACATATATCTATAATCTATTTATATCTATCTATCATCTATCTATGTCTATCGATAGACAACAAGAGACTGCAGTTAAAAAAGCAATTGTCCTTGTCACTGGACAAATTCAGTAGGGAGCAGAAGCAGAATATACAAGATATTATAACTTGAATATACCTTAGACCCCAGAATCAGAGACTCTGGGGCAATTAAAAATCTCTTTGCATTTTGGAAGGCAGCTATGCTTACTACTAAACCACCAATGTGGACTCTTTTTGTATGTTGAATGAGCCTTCCTCATGACCCTGACAATGACCTGAAACAGACCTTTTGAGAAGGTAAAGGGTATGCTTTGTTGTTCACTACCTGACACTTCCATGTCCTTGTCTTTTGAAAACCATCTCTAATGGTTATGCTTTTCTGTAATTCGGTAGGCTTAGAGGAGGAAACAGGGCCAGCAGTTTTTCTCGCCAGTTGATGTTTGTGTGTATGTTTGATAGACCATTGTTAACCTTGGAAACATTTCCTGCTGAGATAACATGTAGAAACCTCAAGATAGATAGTGTGAAAACTAGACGTATGCTTGATGTCATATGTACAATGTCATCAGGTAGCCAGCCCATGAGATGTCTCTTTTCTACATGAATTTAAACCACATGTAAATTTTATATATTTAACTTATGCCAATGTTTACTTTCTCTAATTTTTAAGAAAATGTAGTTTATGGATGGATTTAAAGTAATAATGGATTTAAGTATCATGCTTAGTATATGTACTGTTGATAATCATAGACATTTAATTAAAGTATGAATAAAGTAAAAAGATCCAGAAAGTTATACACTAAACTTTTTTAAATTCTTCAAATGGCCTTACAAGAGGGCATATGTCTAGATAGGTCATTAGGCAAATATAGGGTAGGTAAATTGGTATTTTGACATATGATAGACAGACAGCTGGAAAGAAAGAAACAAAGAAGAGATAGATAGATAGATAGATAGTTTTCTATTCTCGGTGTTATTTAGGTTCGTGGGTGGATTCAAGTCCTAGCTCATTTGCTAAGGAGATGTATTTTGTTTGAGTATAGCTCTATTGCCAAAACATCGAGGTTTAAATTCTGACTTCTTTATTGTTCTGTTTTCCCTATGTGTTAACCAGATTCCTCCCTCATAGTTGTACTATGAGCAACAAATTATTTAATTAAATAAAGTAAAGGCCCTAGAGCAGTGTTTGGCACTGTAAGCATGAACTGAAAGTAATCAGTATTCAGCTCACCCTCAAAAACACAACTTCGCAGTCTCCCCTTTGAGAAGTAATAATGCAGAGGCAGCAACAGAAGCCGACCTTGACACTAGCTTTACCCCAGTAAACAGAGAAGCTTGAAACTCCCTCTCAGTTCTATCATTAACATTTGCATCAGGAATGTTTCTTTAAAACATTTTAGGGCAAAGGCCATTTGGGCTCTGCCCATGACGTGTTGTGAAAGGTATCTAGTGCAAAGAAAGTCATTTGTGGGGACTCAGAGCTCCAAAGATTTGTCTAGAGTTGCTACTAGTAGCTAGGCAATGAAAGACTATATGTAAAAGGTGGACATGTTGCCTGCAACAAGGAAATAGATCTTGTTCCAGACAAGAGGTCAGGGTTAGGGTTTGGGGTAGGGTCATGAAAAAATTCTATGTGTTCCAAGTAAAGAAATGAGCTGTAAAGATTCCCCAAGCTTAAACCAGATGCAAGTGAATGCACATTAATGCTCACCTCAACAACTGTGTTTCTTCCCGTTTTCCTTTTCTCTCCAAGGACCCACTTCCAGTTGTGGTGATGGAGTGGAGACATAAGAGAGATACCATGGAAACAATGGTGTGAGTCACATCCATTTTGTGTCTCATGTATTTCTAGTGCTAAAGCAGTTCTAAACTGGGGAATTTTCATCATACATAGCATTGCATTTTAGTCACTGAAGTGGTACTTTTCCGTTAATAACAATAACAGAGGTTTTTCTCTGCTCTTTTACAACAAAATTCAGAATCCACAGTCCTCGGCATTAAACCACAGAACCCATTTCTTACAAGGAAACTCAAAAGTATTGTCAGTGTGTGTTTATTTTCTTTATGTCCCCAGGCTTTTATCCATGACATTCTACAAAATTTGCTCTTACAGATGTAAAAAAAATACAGTCTCTAAGCAGTCGCATATCCATTGCTCTCATTGTCATCCTTATTTTTCTTCTTTGAAAGTGAGCAAATGATCATGGCTGCAGCTTAGAAGCTTGGATATGGTTTAAATTTCCTCTGTGACTTTATATGCTAAAAGTTAAACCCATAGTGGGGTATTAAGAGGGTATAGAGTTAGCTGGCATGGTAGCATGAATTAATTGTTTTTAATAATAAAACATCAGAGTCAGATATTGAGGTTATTGCTGTAGATAAGAGAATCAAAGTGGCCATTCATTAGAGAGTTCTTACCTGTACAAGGGCTGATCCTGTCCTCAGAATTACATCCTCAGACTGCTTAAACTGCAGTCTTTCTCAGAATGCACTGTTCCTCACACTGGATCTGTCTTTTGTCTCCTCCCCCTTTATATTCCTCTCTTTCTGCCCAGCCATAGTGCTCCACTTCCTTACTGCTGGGATTAAAGGAGGTTCACTCCAAGTGGTTGGATCACCTTGTGTGAGCTCTGTTTCTCTTTTAGACTGGATCAATTTTGTGTACCCCAGTGTGTCCTTGAACTAACAGAGATCTGCCTGACTCTGTCTCCCGAGTGCTGGGATAAAAAGTGTGTGCCACCACTGTCTGACCTGTATGGGTAACTAGTGTGGCGAGCTTTGCACTCCTGATCTTCAGACAACATTTATTTTTTAAATCATAAACAAAATATCACCACATAGAATGCAGAGTGTAGAAATGAGACCTTCAGGAGGTCATTAGAATTAGATAAGGTCATCATGGTATAGGCTCTATCACTGGATTCTGGGTACTTTCTAAGAAGAGAGAGGCCACAATAGGCATAAATGCCTTTACATTTTATGCCTATATCCATTTAAAATATTGTTCATATACAAATTATTGTAAAAGTATTGTTTTGATTTTAAATTAATTTATATACATAATATGCAGTGTTTGGTTTCAAAACAGATGTACATGGTATAATAATAAATTTGGGTATATGCAAATGTATCATTTCTCAGCTAAGATTATTTATTCTCTTCACTGGTCAGTAGAGATTGATTTTATACTAATGTTTCTCTCTTGTCTGTGATTTCAACACTTCAAGTTTCCCACCATTATTTATTGTTCTTGGATTTTACTGTAATTTGTTAAATTTTCTCTGTATTTAGACTATACTGTTTATAATTCTAGTGTGGGTTTTCACTTTTGCTTTTCATTTATGTTAAATAACCTCAATATCTCACTCTGTGCTTGATATGTAATATGTGCTAAAGTTGAATATCAAATCCATTTTTTAATAACCCTTTGATGCAGTAATCTATTGTAACACAAAGGAATCATTTTACAAATCAGAGAGCATGAAAACCAGGGAAATTCATACCTGGAACAGTTTAAACATGAAGGTTACAAATGGGACTTTTATATAAGCATTCTGGTGTTATGTGAATGTTTCTATCCCTGGCAGGGCTTTGCCACCCTTGAGCCTCCAAATAAACACACAGATGCTATATTAATTATATATTAATTAATATTAAGTTGGCTTTGACTTCTTATTGGCTAACTCTGTCTTAATTATTAACCCATCTCTATTAATCTAAGTATTTCTACTTGATCATATTTTACTGGAGAGACACTTCACTGCATCCTCCTTTTCTAGGCTCACATGAAGACTCTTCTTTGCCTATATGTCCCAGAATCCTCCTTGTCTTCTAGAACCACCTATCATCCTGCCTCATTGGCCACAGTGATTTATTATCAACCAATATGGGAAACATATATACAGAAGTATCTTCCCATCACTCTGGGAGTATTGTTTCTATAAGATCTCTTTACGTCAAAGTGCTAGCATGCTCCAAAGAATAAACAATATTCAACAAAATCCAGACAACAAACAATATTCATAATTCCAAACCCAAGGCAAAAACAAGAGGGAAGATAAGATTTAATATAGAATGTAAACTTTAAAAATACTCTGGCATAAAGAAAAGATGCAGGTAGTAGTAAAAATTGAGAAAAAACGCACAAATACAGTATACTTTAGTCCTCTTTACATACTACTATTGCCTCATTTTGTGCAAATACAACTTATTGAATATAGTCAATCTTACCATGCCTTGTTAATGCCATGTTAATTCAGAAACTATTCCTTTTTGTTCAATCTTTTTATTTAAATTAGAAACAATCTCATTTTACATATCAATCTAGTTGCCTCTCTCTCCCATCCTCCCCCTATTACTCACACCTCCCTGTCCCATTGTCCCATTTCTCATCTACTCCCCAGGGAGAGTGAAGCCTTCCATGGGGGATCATCAAAGTCTGTCTGTAGCATTATGTAGGGCAGAGCCTAGGCCCTCCTTTGTTTGTTTAGGCTGAGAGAGTATCCATCCATGGGAAAATGGGCCTCCAAAGTCTATTTGTTCACTAGGAATAAATACTGGTTCTACTACAAGAGGTCCCATAGTCTGCCCAGGCCTCCTAACTGTCACCCAAATTCAGGGGGCCTGGTTCAGTCTTATTGATATATATACATACATATACATATACATATATATAGATATAGATATAGATATAGATATTCTTTTAATTCTGTTAGCCTATCTGAATCACAACCTAGCTGAGACAGAGAGATAAATAGATTCACTTTGCATAATAATGCACTAGTAAACATTTCAATGCGTTTTTTAGATGTCTTACCTGTGTCTTTCTGAATAAAATGTAAATAAATTATATATTTTAAAATAAGAATATTGAGACTTAGAAATATTAAAAGTACCCTTTCCTCATATGGAAGTACCAGAGGATAGAAAAATATAGTAAAGTAAAATTTCTTTTGGTTTTCTGTTCAGTGCTTTCCATTTTATCTTGCTGTTTTAGTGACTGTGTGGACCGTAGGAAACTCATCTTATGGTCATAAACCGCACAGTATTTTGTATTTGGAGGAGAGAAGATTACAGTATAGTTTTCTGATCTCGGAATAGGTTCAATACCATCCCTGTACATATGTTGTGGGCTGGTAATAGTGAAAGAGTAATCATTTTCAGATGGGATGGGCTAGATTTGAATCAACAGCATGCACACAAGTACATCTATAATGTGTTTGCCAGGCCTAAGAACCATCTGGCACTTAATAATTCAGCCTAAGTATTTCCCCCGCTGCATTTTCTCCAATCATGAATACTTCTAGATAAACTTTCAAATAAGCTACATGGTACATTTCCATCACCATCTTCTCCAGGGATCATATGACAAGAGGATAATCACCTGAAGGATAGAGAGAAAATCATAGACTTCTGGAATGCATTTTATAAGTAAGGCTTACTCTTTTTAGAATATATTAAATGTTTACTATTTTATACCTTCAAAATGTCTTAACCTACTTCGTAAAATAACTTTATGTTACTCATACAAAGTATATTTATATTATTGGGAAACAATTACTTTGGTTCATTTATATTACAATGCATCAAATTAGATATTTTTCTGAACTTAGATATTTTCTGTATTACTACTACAATTGCATTGTTTAACCATTGAGAAAATAACATATCATTAAAGTTTATCTTTTAACTGCAATCCAAGTTAATACCATTCATCCTGAACTGGAAATGAATACAATTACAAGAACTCAACAAGGACATAATACTCTCAGGAGACTCAGGCACAAACACCAAGTAAATTTGCAGAACTGAACAAAATACAGTCTGTATTCTTGTGAAAATATTGGTATTTTAGAAAATAACCAACAGACAGCATGTGAATAAACATACATTTGACATTGCAGATAAGTCCTATGATGTGGTAGGGAAAGTCTTATATGATAATAAGAAAACTATCGCCCCGCTCCCAGTGTGTTCTGGCTTGTGGATCAGTAAATGAAATCCAGACCATGAGAGGCAGGAGGAGATCAAGACAGTGCTTCTGCTTCATGACAGAGCTCTAACAAAGGCAGAGCTCTGCCTGACCAAGGAAACAAATTAATGAGGGTATACCTGGGTTTTTGTGAGTAGAAATAAAGTTTTTTTTTTTCTAAAATTACTTAGCACTTTAAGACGTGATTTGTACTTTATCTCTGGTAACAGATGATAATAATTTTTGCCAGATTAAATTACAGTCTAGGGCAGTAGGCAATCACTAATTGTATGTAAAGAGTATGGTGTGATTGAACATGTATTTCTAGAATACACCTGCTTTGGCAGTAGAGAATCACTGTGGTACCCGTTTAATAGTCTAGAGTGTTAAATAGATGAAAGTATGTGATGCATATTCTACTGCAGTTCATTTGTGTAACAGCCACCTTCAAATATTACAAGCATTTCTTTTTAGCATGCTCAAGAAAATTAAAAAGATTTAAGGGGCTTGGCTGGAACACTAGGGCTATATCTGTTCAATGTATGTCTTCTTTCTTAGTGGGACTGAAAATTTTTTGTATGTTGTCTTTCTTTAGGAAAGTGGACCATAAGTTCAAAAGTCTAAATTTCATCATGTAAATACATTAACCCACATGTGTCAACTATTCCAATAGCTAGAGAAAATCATATAACCAGGCCATGAATGAGAAAATAAAATCTGGTTATTTTAGTGAGTCACATGACAAAAGTATGTTTAAAATGTTTATACATAATTCTATAGATGATGGTTAGAGAATATAATATAGTATTAGCTATTGCAGTAAGTTTAAAGCATGGTGTAATTTTGAAGTAGTGTTGAGTTGGATAAGGAGAATTATGAAGACACTATGTTTAATATTTTGTGTAAACAACTGGGTAGATACAAGTGTTGTTTAAGCATATAAATGTCTTAGTTAAGATTTCTATTGTGTGAAGAAACACCACAACTATGGCAACACAGTTATAGGAAAAATATTTTATTAAATGGCTGCATTTTCAAAGGTTTATTCATTATCACATAGGTGTGGTATGGTGGCATACAAGCAGACATGGAGGTGCTGAAGGAGCTGAGTGTCCTAACATATTGACTCAGGCAATAGGAAATCATCGGACATATTCGGCTATGGCTTGAGCAAATATGAAATCTTAAGCCCATCTCCCCATTGACACACTTCTCCAAGAAAGCCACACCTTTTGATAGTGCCACTCCCTTATGAGCTTATAGGGGCCATCACATTCAAATTACCACATAAAGATACCCAGAGAATAGGAATATTAAATAGAAGACTAGGAAACACTGAAGAAATTGACACATGATCTACAAGGGCAAATTTGATATTCATGTTTTGAGTGAAAAGTGTGTTGGAGTTGCATGCATTTCAATTTTATCTAAAGATTGAAATCCCACAGAAAAAAAGGAGCCCAGAGGAAGAACACCATCAAGATGTGAAAGTTGAGACACAGTCTGTGAAGAAGGTCTGGAAAAAGAAGACCTAGAAGGTGACATTAGTGAAGTAGGGGGATATCAGAGTGGACAAGGGAACCAAAGATAATAAAGTTTTGAAGATGGACATGTTGGTAAACTGTGCTGAGTTTTGCTGAACTATCTATCAAGAACTGAAGACCATGTTTGAATTAGCAGCCTGAAATAACTGCTGACCAATAAAGTGTAGCCAACTACTCCTGATGACCAAGCAAAAATTTAGGTACTGTAGGTGAAGTATATTTTTGTGTTTTTCATCGACTGCAGAGAGAAGAAAGATAACTGAACATCACCTAAGGTAGCAATTTTACCCAGATCAGTGAAACAGAAGAAAATAATAGGAAAATTGAGGAATTTCTTCACAGCCAATTTTGTAAAGATTGGCCTCATAGACCTTGTTAAATAAGGAAAGTTAAATGAAGAAAAAAAATTGTGGGTGATGAGTTGACTTCCAAATTGAAAAAAGATCCTAGTGATAGGTGACAGTAGATAAGAATACTGTGTGTGTGTGTGTGTGTGTGTGTGTGTGTGTGTGGTATGTGTGTATTGATGTGTGTGAGAGAGAGAGACCAGACAGAGAGTGAGGAGACTTTGGAGGTGGCAATATTTCTAATTCTATTAGTTATCTATGTAGATTTAAAAGACTTTTGAAGAAGAAAATGTACAAGATTTTATCAATTTATTCATAATCTTTTATATATGAAGATATGAATAAAAGATAAACTGGGCAGTGCTGGTGCATGCCTTTATCCCAGAACTTGGGAGGCAGAGGCAGGGGAATCTTTGTGAGTTCCAGGCCAGCTTGGTCTATAGAGTCAGGGTTGTGATGAACTTTCCAGGTTATACAGAGAAACTTTGTCTCAAAAGAAAACAAAAAACAAAAAAAAAGAAAATAAAAAGAAACAGAGAGAGACAAAGGTCTCATGAGTTGAATGAGAACAACAGTGTGTTTTCAAGTTTAATTTGAGTGTAAGAAAAACAGGAAGAAAATTAATAATAATAATAATAATAATGATAATAATAATAAAAACAAAAAAAACTGAAACTAGATTTCAAGCAACAGTTAAGGAAGTAAGGCTTTGAACAAATATGTTAAAACTAAGATGAACATGGCCTTGCAGCAAGATGCCAAGAAACTCCAACAAGTATCTGTTCCATTCATTTTTATTTTTCTCCTTTTCCACACCTTTTTTTCTCCTAAGTAAAAAATAAGCTTTTGTGAAGAAGCCAGTAGCAATGAAAAATGTGGTTTCCTCAGTCTACTGAGCATATAGCATAAAGGAGAATAAATGTGTTTCTTAGGGTCCCCAATGGCAGCTCCCCCTACCAGCAGTAAGCAGTTTGGAAAGAACAATGGCCAAATTCCAAATATTGTTTATAAATGTTTGTTGTCATTTAAATGGGGTTGGTTATAAATGGTTAATGACTACAACCAATCTCTTTAGTGAATATGTATTATGGTATAGATATGAATACTTTGTTTTGGAAATGGGATTTTCATTTATTGATACAATTTAAGGTCAATGTTGTGATATGTATATTTTTCCTCTTGTTTAGGTATTGTTTTATATAGCTCATTTAAATATAATGTATAATTTAGTACAGATTTTAGATAGTTACCTATAATAGTAAAAACTTATAGCTAGGTGAGTTAGGTTTTCTAGATATATAGAGATGTATTTGAGATAGATAGGAATTCTTCAAACCTTTCAGTATTCTAGAGAATATGGCATTTAAAAATCATTTAGGGTTTTTCTTGCCATTGAGACATAAATGCTCCTGGCAACACCATCTATATCAGAAAGGAAGATGGACATTGAAGAAAACACATATGGAGTTTACTCCCATCATGGCAAAACTAGCCATTTGGACAAGATACTGCTGGACTGTTTGACTTTATGCTGTATAAACTGGACATGCAGAAAAGTGACTGCTGATTCAAGATGGACATTGCTACAGAGTTCCTGCTTCATGGAAGAATCTGCCAGACAGTCTGCAGGACACAGAGAAAATGACTGACAAACTGCCAATACAGAAGACAGTTTAAAAAGTTTCCCTGCTTTGCTGAAGAGTCTTCCAGACACACTATTGCCTATGGGCTAAAGATGGAACATTACAGAAGAACTTCCAGGTGACTGGCAAGGCAAGATGTCTGCTTCTATTTTTAGAGCTTATATACTATCCTTCTGTGGTCTTTGAAGGAGTTGAAGACAGATAGTTATGGTTATAGTTTTCCTTAGTTAGGCTTAAAGATAAGTTACATATAGGACTTTAGACTCACAAATATAGGATAGATGAGAGAATAGTTTCCCAAATCTGTTAAAGAATGTTAATGGACCAAATAATGTTAACTGTGATTCTTATTTTATAACTGTTATGTGATATATTTTTGCTATGTTAAGGTTAAAACCCTCTTTTTATTTAGACAGAAAAGAGGAGATGATGGAGATGCCACTGTTGGCAAACAGGAAAGGAAGATAGAGGGACTAGGAGACAAGGAGGAAAGAGGAAGTAGTAAGGAGGAGCCGGGATGGAGAGTCTGGAGAAAGCAGAACCGCCAGCCACCTCTCCCTGGTAAGACCACGTGGAAATACATAGAAATGGGTTAATAATTAAGATGGTTTAGCCAATAAGAAACTAGTACCTGGCCAACAGCATTATATCAAATACAGAGTCTCTGTGTGTTATTTGGGGCTGGCATGGTGGCAGGACAAGACTGAAGGGCAGGAGCAAAAACCTTACTCTCTTTACATAGATGTCATTAATATATATTTTGAAAATCATGAACACAAAATTGTTTTAGTTTTTACACTTTATACTTTGTTTAGGGAAACAGTTATTTTCAATTAATTGTATTTCCTTTTGGTGACTTGACTTAATTTCACCCTTTATCCAGTGCCCATCTATACTGTACAGCAAATGTGATCAGAGAATCATCTACGGTGCACCTGCCATCATGCATTAGGTGCGTACGTAGCAGTTTGAAGTTTGACACAAACATTTTATGCCTTCTGATCCAGAAATACTTTAATTAAATGTTATTCTTTATGTCATTAGAGACGAAGATGACATGGAACTATTTTCCAGGATATCTGATTCAGATTGGAAACCATTTGTGACACAGAAGAAAAGAGTAACAATGAGAAAGCCGAAGATATTGTGGAAGAGAAACAGGTGAAGTAGATGTGATAGTTTGCATAAATCAGACTGAAAAATAGAGAGATCCAGGTATAAGATATTTTGCTATGAAGTAGATACTGACTGAACAGAGACCTCTAAAAAGATAAAGCATAAAAAGAGATTCAGAGAAAGCTAACTCTCTGGAAGATCAGAGTTACCTCAATTGTTCACATGGTATGTCTATTTAAAAAAACACTCATATTTTATGCAGAAATCACATTTACAACTTATTTCCTAAAGAATGGAATTGGATATTATGTTTTCTGCATATGTTGTACCATTTGAAGGGAGTCATCAGTTAACTCACAAATTTTCATTGCTTATAGCGTAGGTAAAAATAAAACATCAGAACTGCTTTTTATATTCTGTTTTGTTTATATTTCAGACTTTATTTCTCAAATCTTACAAGCAATACCATAATGTGAGTGTTTGATGATTTTTAACAATTTGAGGTAAACCACACTGGATAAGTATTTCACATATTTAGATAGATTGATACAAATGTGGAGTTAGTTATGAGAGTTATTAAGAGTCTACTCATGAAATAATAATTCATATAAATGAAAAATATGGAATTTGAAATGAATGAACACATAACTTTGGATCTTGTAGTTTTTTAAATTTTTCCTTTTCTTTTGCTAAGTGACAATCATATAACATCCAAGTACTGATTGCTCATTAGGTTGTTTGTCAGTGAATCACACCAAATGAGACAAAATACAAACTTACTCTTTAGTTAGCACAGGAGCAATTATTTCTACTTAATTAGAGCATCCACTTAAATTTTACATAATCAGATCTATTATTAATATAAAAATCAACTTTAAGAGAACTAGTTTAGAATAACAATAAAGTTCTTAACATTTTAGTACAATTTTGTATTTTAGAACATTTGATATCTGTGTGTTATACTGTCAACCTATAACAAATAGCCACGTTTTCTAAAATAATTTAAAATCTTTTATGTATACTTTGGAATTTATGAATTTATAAGTTTTAAAATGTATGTTATGGCTCCATATGAATTAAGTGATTTTTTAAA